>NW_024962250.1:32031297-32305917 GCF_019238085.1 Lagopus leucura
AAAGAAAAGAAAAGAAAAGAAAAGAAAAGAAAAGAAAAGAAAAGAAACACTAAAAAAGCCCTCAGCTGGTACAGAGTAAAGAAAAGCCTCAAGGGTAAGTAAAACATCAAAGGGAAAGTGAAAACAAATGGTCAGACAAAGGAGGGAGTGGTTGGCAGAAGGAAGTATAATCAAAGGCAAGATGGAGGTGAAGGTAGAAATGTAAGTGAAAAGGTGCTCTAAAGAGCTTGAAGGAAGACTAAATACTCTAATTTTCTGCCAAGGGTGTGCAGAAGTCAGAAAAAAAGTAGATCAGTAAGAATCATGTGACTCGAAACAAAAATACAAAGCAAAAATCTTCAAGAGACAAGGCTCGAGAATGCAATTCCTGCTGGATATTTTTTAGAGTTTTCTAGAAACCCTCTAAATTGAACAGACATTAGAAACTCATAACAGGGACAAGGGATGTATGCAGAGGAATTTTGAACAACAAATCGCAGAGAGACAAAGTAGGAAGCTGGAACAGCTGTCATGAAAGAGGGGTTTTGGTTATCAGCAGTTGTTGCAACGGTGTACACAGAGAGGCTTCCACTCTTAAAATCATAGAATCATTAAGTTTGGAGAAGATCTTTAAGGCCGTCTAATCCAACCCAACCCATCCCCCATGCTCCTCAGTGCCATATCTCCATGTTTTTTGAACACCTCCAGGGATGATGACTCCACCACCTCCCTGGGCAGCCTGGGCCAATTGCTTCTTCTGCAGCAACCTGAAGTAATTATTTATTGTAATAATATGATAATTATATCTTCATAGGCCAATGATAAGAAAGGCATAAATGCAGGAAACTACTGGGGACCTAATCAGGTCTACAGTGTGAATTACTTTTATTAAATATTCTACAAACAGCATAATGTTTGTAACCAAGAGTAGTACAAAGAAAATAGGAGAAAAACAACTTAAATAGCTGTTCCAGGATTTGTCTATTTCCAAGCTGCAAAGTTCTGACTCATAAGTATGTTAGAAGCCTCACTCAACTCCATCAAGGCCACAAATCACACCATTTGGAAGTGCACCAAAAGAATTGTCTATGAGAACTCTGTTATGGTGTACTGAACTCACAGGAATTCCTGGCTGTAGCAAGACATTTCTCTAGCAAGCCTTGTGAAGAAAGTAGTTTATTTTAAGTTATCTTAAGAGTTCAGTATTGAAGTCTAAGAGCTGCTTCTTGTCTGTGGATATATCATATCCAGAGGCTGCATAAAATGTTAATGAGCATTTCTTTTATTTTCTCTGTAGATTTCGAAGCAGGGAATTAGGCAGCTAAGTTATTATCACTTACTCCAGCATGCAAATGAATCTGTCATTTTCAAAGCCCGAAGTAAGAAATATCCATTAGTAGAAAAAAGTGAATCAGGAATGAACAGGAAAATAATCATTCAAATTCTCTGTGATTCTTCTCCCATCTTTTATTTTTAAATATAAAGTTTTCTGCAGATAGTTTCAAGCGCACTGATGTGTTTTCTTCTTTCCGACCCACTGTCTAGGAAAGATGTAAACAGGAGCCTGCAGATGTAAGGAGGGTTGTTGGATGTAGGCTTTCCAGACTATGGCTGGCAGGTCCAGCATCTCTGTTTATTCAAGCTTCACACTGCACCTTGGCTGAGACAAGAAAACGCACAACCCATAGCCAGTGGGACACTGCAGTGCATAAATACCAAGTATCTCACCAGGGAAAATAAAATTTTGGTGCAGATGGTGCTTGAAAAATTGAGAAATAAATATTGAATACAGGAAGGAGACCTGAAAAAAGCTAGGGGAAGTAAGGAATATAAAAGAAAAGGAGGTTGGTAAAGGAGGGAAAAAGGAAGTACAGAAGATTTAATCCAGTCAGTTAGCATTCAGTTCAAGGGCTTTGAACAGGACAATGCTCACAGCACCACAGAAAATAGCAGTGCACCATAAAGGATTAGGATTCTCTAGTGTGCAATATAGATCCATTGTTAATAAAGCTGATGAGGAATTTGCTAGGAAGGAATATCACAGACTGTGTTATCTGACAGAACTACAATGTGTCTACTGAGAAATCTATCCCAGAAGCAGTGTCAAAGCTGAGGTATAAAAGATGTTAAGATTTTGAAACCTAATAAGGGACTTGAAGTGATGCAATATGAGGTCTCTTCGAATTTATATATACAATATTGTATTAAATCTGCTGTTGAAAATAGTTAAGAATGTGAGCATCAAACCCAGTAAAACCCACAGCACCCCATTCAAATTGCTCTAATCACTTCTCACTGCTCCTTTGGCCCACTGTGGCCCATGTTTGGTAAATCCCAAATCAGTCTGGACCGTCAAGCCCATTCTTCAAACCAGACCACTGGAAAAGGGAAGGACTTGTAGCAGAGGATTTCAGGACAGAATGTCTTAAAGTAGAATTAAAACTTCATGCTGCCTCATCTGTGTTACAGATGCCTGGTCTTTGACTAATCCAAGCTGTAGAACTTGACCCTAGGGGAGCTGTGTTTGAACAATAAAGATATTCAGTCAGCCAGACCTTGCATCAACTATGGCAGAGCTTTATTTTTTTTTTTTTTTCATAAACTAACTGAACAATTATGGATATGCTTTCTTCACTTAACTGTATATTAGGTCATAGGCTAAAGAAGGAATGAAATGTGTCCATCGGGTATTTCTCTTTCCTCTCTTCCTGCCATTAGTTATCCCCACTAGGACTCTTTTCCTCCCTTAGTTTCTGTATAGCTCAAAGTAGCTCCAGGTCATAGGGGAGGGCAACAGGAAATCCTGAAATAAGTTGCATACGTGTGTATACCTATGCCTGCATTAAACACAAGACTTCATAGAAAGATAGTAGGAAGTCTGCTAATACTCTGCGGACCCAGTTTCAAGACATGTTGTTATGCAAAGAAAAGAAATTGTTAACTGTAAAGTAATTCAATTTTTCTATCCTCTGCACCCCCCACTAAGGATGTGTGGAATTAATATTGCAGATGTTAGCTATCAAATGTATTTACAATGTTTTCTAGTTTCAGAGCACCAAAAAGATGCAGTATGAAGTTACATAACTTGTCGTTATGATGTAATGTTAATTTCTTTTGGTTATTCAAAACATTTTTAAGATTAGTCTGTACAGAAAAAGATATTTATTACTTCATAGGGAAAAATACAGTGAGATTTGTTCATTCTTGTTTTTTTTATTTGCCTATATAATTTTACCCTAGATATGTAGGAGAAAGTTAAATAGTTGAAAGCCACATTTTGTAAAAGAGTGGTGATGGAGTCAGGTTTCTCTGATACCTCCTAATTTGCTTCGGATGCAAATGAAAAGTGATGTTTTTATACCAAGGAAGGACTAACAGAAAAATTTGCCTATCCTAACTCTTCAGCAAATCAGTTAACACTGCCCAAAAAGCAGCATTTTTAGAAGTCTGGTTTTGGGCAAGCATATAGGACTGGCTTAGACTAACACCTAGGGCTTTCAGCAGCCTTCTCTCTGGCTCAGTCTTTCTTTGGTGCTCTTGCCTGGAACCACTTCAAGCAAACTGTCAACAAATATCCTGATAAACCTTCATGACAGACCAACTTTGCTAACAGGCTTTGGTACCGCAGTAAACTGGCATAGAGCAACTATTTCTACCGTGTTATTTAGGTTTTTAAACCTATATGGATGTGTGTTCACATGCCACTGCATCTCACATTGTATGCAGCAAATTTATAATGCAGGAATCTATTTTTTGTAACAGGGTCTTAACATAATTTTGAACTTGTGGAACCTAAGGGCTTAAGTTTATAATATTCAACACACTTCAGTGAGATTTAATGAAGCCTATAACAATACTTTGTTTTGCCTTTAGGGTTTCTTTTTTTCTTTTTCTTTCTTTCTTTTTTTTAATTTTTTTTTCCCAACTTTACAGCTTGTATAACTGTTTTAGAGCATGGGGTTAAATAAATTATAATGGAGATTTTACTAAAGTTGTTATCCCAGCAGTAAGCCAATCACGTTGCATTTTTAAACACCGAGGAATTCCATATAGAACATATGCATTAAGAGGGATAAGAATGAAAAAGTTTTATATAAAAGGGTTACGGTTGTCTCATATTCTTACTAAACTCTTGTTTGTTGAAGGTATAAAATAATAATATCACCTTGCATGACTTGCATGCCACAAATTATTTTTCAATAATGAATTGCAATCATTGATTTCTATAGACTGAAATTGCTAAAAAAAAATTTAACCTTTGTTGAAAAATTGACAATTTGTTGCAGGCCTTTTAGGTCTTCCATAAAAGTAAGCACATGTGAAAACTAAACTATTTCAAAGCTGAGCAGAAAAAAGGTCTCTGATTTGGGGCCATTTTAAGGTTTGTAATGAAGATAAACTTTGTGAGACAGCAGATATTTTTGTGTTGTAGAAATCCATTCTTTTCACAAAAAAAAGTTTCAGTCGAAACTTTCAGCCACCACTATAAGACTTGGTTTCAAAAGCTGCTTATTTGTCTCATCTACGTGTATAGACAGAAGGATATATATTTTTGGGCAGGCCATGAAGATTTAATGTCTGCCTGCTAATGTACAGGAATTGTCAAAAACATACTGGATTTCCTCAGGAAAGGGAGAAGATATCCTCAACAGTTCTGTGCATTTATGAAAAAACTGAACTAACAATTGAGTTTCTGCATCATCCAGGCTTTTAGTGTTATAGAAAGTTCCTCTTTTTCCAGAAGAATAAGCCATTAGCCATTTATGTTTCTGCTCTTCATTTCTGCAGTTATTTTCCAGAAGACTATTCAGACTTTTACATTCCCAGTAATAGCATTTACTTAATTGAGGATATTTTATTGCGCTCAGCACAGAATATCAATATGCATTGCCATCTCAGGTTCATGAAGAGGCCTATGGTTGCCCTAAATCAGCCTTCTAAAGTACTCCACAGATGCAAGCTGATAACTGGGGTAGTTGATCAGAAGGTTATGGCTGGCTTACCGATCCTGAGGTGATGGGATGATGTCTACTCAAGTTCTGATGGTGGCTCTTCCTTACTAGAAGGGACAGCAGACAAATAGTGGGACGTTGGCCATTACTTGCCTCCTGAAATAACAAAGCTAAAGCAAAACTTGTGATAGTCAGAAACCAGCATGCAGCTCACTGAAATTACATCCTTTCCTGTTCTTTGTCTGCTTTATCAGCATGCTCATCTTTGTGTAACTTGGGAATGCTGGTTGAAATCAAAAGTCCGCTATTTCTTCCTCCAGCCATTGGTCAAATTAAAGGACAAACCTGCAGTGAAATAGAAAGTGTTTCCCAACTTACAGAGATCTCTCATAAAGATACTGTACCAATCAGTTTGATTCCTGTGGCTTCATACTAAAAGCAAATGATATTTCACAGCAGCTATCCAAGTGCATAGGCATGTATAAATTGCACATAATGCTCTTCACCTTTTGCTTTTAAGTGACCACTTCGTGTTCATAAAAATGCAAAGAGATTCTTTTTTTTCTTTTTGAGGATAGTCAATGAAAATACCTAGGTTTTGACTCAAATAGGCATGAATCCTTCCAGAAATTGAGCAAAGTTAATTTTCTATTCAGTATTCTATTGAAAAATGAAAGTTTATTTTATATCAAAATCTCTCCTTGGCAACTAGTAAAGAAATGTGCCCAGTGTGAAATTATAAGCCCACTGACATCAACAGGAAAATACATATTTTAGTAAAAGTCATTTTTATTTCAATCTTTCTGAAGATTGAATTCTTCTAATTCTAATCTTTGGGATTGGACTGGGAGACATTAGATGGTAATTATTATTTCTGAGTTCTTTCAAGGAACCTTATCTTGATGTCTTTTCCATGGTGCAGCAATTGGTTGTAGATTGAATTAATCCCTTACAAATTTCATTGTAATCCATTAGAGATCCCAGACAAACATCTGGGACTTTATAGAGCTGGCAAATGGTTCAGAAAACATTATTATAAGACTTGAGTTGTTCTTATCATCAGGGAAGACAAAAAAAAAAGTATATGAGATATGAGCCATGCCTTCTAGTGTGCTTCTAAATGGCTCTTAGATGCTGCAATAGAGTGCATTGCCTCTCAGTTGTTCTGGGAAAGGCCAGGAGGCCATTCAGTGTGTCTGCAATCCTTATATGGGATACATATGTATTTTTTCCTAAATCATCTCTTCCTAGCAGAATCATATTCTTTATTTCTGTTTATGAAACTTACATATTTATCCTCATAATTATGCCTATTGGGTTGTATTCCTATCTACTTCTTTACAATACTATTTTGGTGTATGCTTACGCTACTTTAATGAATATACCTGCATTTGCTGAACTCCTTTACCTCCAGTATTTCCTCTACGCATTTCTACATTGAATTCCAAAGTTTTCCTGTGTTTTTGATTGATATATTCCTCTGGAGCTGTCCATCCCTAATTCCTAAGAACATGAGCTAAATTCTCATGTTATATGAATTGGCTTATCTGTATCACAGCTGAAGATGATTTACATTACCTTAATGTTCATCTCATACTTTCTTTGAATATGTAAGGTTTAAAAAATGTTGAGTTTGCATAACACAGAGTATTGAGAGTTTCAGCTAAGAGAATGAAGCCTGTAGCTCATGTACAGAAACTGTTTAGAGCAACACAGAGCAGAAATCTGGAACTCTTCAGGAATCTCTACTCCCTTTCCTCTGCATATCTTTCACTTTGATTCCACCTCTCTGGATGTTTCATATTGTACACCATATGAAGCTAAGTGGTTGTGATTTGGAGTTGGGCTGCAAATTGACAAGACCTTGCAGTGTGCATCTATGGATTGCTCTTGAAGCAGTTAGTTTCACTGATAACAGCAGCCTGTTACAGATCCACTGTTATGTTGTGGTCAGTTCCTTTTCCTTAACTTAAACTCCGGTAAACTTCATCTCATGTTTATTCCTTTTAACAGAATCACAGACTAATCACTTCTTCATGTCCTCTCTTCTTTTATGAAATACTTACCAGATCTTAGACATTTGTACACGAGGGATTTCCCCAGTACATTTCTATCTTTTGTCTCAAGAGCATCTCTCTTCATTGATATCAAAATAGTTTGTCTCTTTGGTTTCCTGTAAGATCAGTTATCACATTAAAGAAATTTTCCTTGTCATCTATGTTGTGTAAATTACTTTTGCCCCTTTCCATTTACCATAAAATTCAAATTAGAAGATCCTTTTAAGAAAGAGTTCCATTAAAAAGGGGAAGCAAATCTCTGAATTCTTGCAAATCAAAACTGGTGATGCAGACTAGGAAGAAACTTGTGTACAAGCAGAGATAAACTTGTTAAACAGCGAATACACAGAGGGAAGGAGAGAACCACTGCAAGGGGGAAATCGCCCGTTGCTAAGAGCTGCTCTTGTCAAGGAAACAGAGATTTGCAAAGCACATCCCTCCCTGTGACAGGAACAGCTACATGTCTCCAAATGTCTCAGAGAATAGGAAGAAATAACATCTGGTCTACTGGGACACGTTGCTGTTCACTGACAGGAGTTTTGAAAGAAATGAGTATAGAAGTTTATATAAGAGCAGGCAAGTAGATACAGAACCCAATACGTCAGAGCAATTTGAATAAGTAAGTTCTCCACTGATACAAATTATTATTCTCATCATTATTAACAATATGAATAATAATTGCATTATTAATATTTATAGCAAAACATAAGCTTTAAAATTGTTCACTGCCTATCCTTGTCTGGGTCAGATGCAGAGTAATCTTTAGCCATGTTCTAAACCAGACCTCAAGCATATCTTTACATGTCCCCTGTGCACACCCACTTACAGATGTCAGCAGCTTCTACTCCAGGGAAAATGTTTTTACTTCTGCTATGATATGAATATAGTTCTCACCCGTGTCCGTAAGCCACTGTTGGCTTTCCTTATGCCCTTTATTTGCAGCATTACAATACCATTAGAAATGAAATGATTCTTCCTGAAATTTCAAATAAACAACTAGATACTCATCTGCTTCATCTAACCTCTTAAAAAAAAAATATCTAAAAACTTCTTTTCAAAGAAACGCTATGTTCTGAGCAACAGATCTCCTCTTTTAGATGAGCTGCCCCTCTCACTTCACAGAGGTCAATGTGATGCAGTGTAATGACAATGGACAACTGTCTTACATTATTTTTTAAGGTACTATCAGCAGCCAAACAGCAAGGCTGCTTGGAGCAGCATTTTGCTCTCAGTAACACATTGTCATGGCAACCAAACAAATGGGTCATCCTGCTTCTTCTCAATTTCATTGTTGCATAGTGTGTAAAAGAAATCACAGCACCAGCATGAACGTGCCTTTGAGTTTCTGCAGGAATGAGCCAAGTTTTTTCTTAATCTATCCTTGGCAAGGTACTGCTGATGGAGATACTGGGCCCACATGCTTCTTAGGGATGTGCAGATGCTCAGGTCTGTGGGCTCAGAGGGTGACGAGTTGGGCTTAAGAGTGAAAGTAGCTTGCCAGGAGCCAGTGGTGGTCTTCTTTTCAACAAATCGTTAGAGAACAGTGGGAAATGCAGTGCAAAAGCAAACATCAACACACTTCTAAAGCAAAGGCAACAAGGCAGGCAAGAGTTCAGGCAAGAGTTAGTGGCAGAATGACTGGGAACTGTTATGGTATGCAGTGGGTGAGAGAGTGAGTTCTCTGAGAACCATGGCCTGTATGTTTAGCGCTAATTTCTTCTGTCCTGCACTTGCCTCAGTATTCCAGACCCATTCTCCTTCCTCATGGTTTTTGTCATTCCTATTATTTTCTCCTTCCCACTGTGTTCTGTATTCTCTGATCATTCCCTTTCTATTCCCATGCTGCTATTATCTCACATCCACCTCACCTCCATGGCTAGTGATTTAGCATTACCTACCCTTAAGTTAACAAAATACTTTATCTCATTAGACCTTGTTTTCAGACAAAATAGATTGATTAAGTTTATAGCTATTTCAGCTGGGATTTTCTGCATCAGGTATTTTCTTGAAATGCATGTAATTATTATCAGCCGAAATTCTAAAACAATTTCCAAGATTCAGGATATGGTTGGCATGGAACTGGGCCAAAATTACAGTAACATTAAAGAAAAAATCAAGCAAGTGTTCAACATTTGATCCTATCTTCATTCTACAGACACAGATTTGAAGTTTAGCAAGATAGGCTGAATTTTCCTTCAAGGAATGCTTCCTATTTTTCTTATGAACATTTATTCTTTTCGATATGAGATGAAACCCCTAAAAATCATCATTTGCACATGTTCAACAGAAACAAATAAAACCTCAGCAAGTTTGTTTGCCCTGTTGGTCTGGCCAAGGAGAAGATGAGTCTTCAAAAAGCAAAAAGGCTCTGGGGTGGGAAGTGGAACAAGACAACAAAAACTACCTGAAAAGAAAATGAATTTAAGGTAATGAGTGGAAAACAACTAAAAAGCCAGTGTGATTAGTGGCTTTCATAAAGCAGATCTGTGTGCAAGTGAGAAGAGAAGCTGGTTTCTGGGTTTTATGATAGTTCCAGAGGGAAAAAGACACTGAGATGGGACCAAGAACTGTGGAATACGCAAATGAGAAAACACAGGAAATACAAGGCAGAAGGAATTGATCTTGTGAAGAAAAGTTTGGAGCTGCACCTGGAAGAAATTCTTTGAGTCATACCATTTCTCTGCCATCCTCAAATACAGATAAAATTCCTCTGCAGAGTCTCATTGTCCCACAGTGAAGAACTACTTGCCATGACCAGCAGCTACTTCACTAATTTGAGCTGATGAGTTCTGTGCAGTGGCTCTAGATTTTGGTAACCAACAGGTGTACCATATAGATACCAAGATGATGCCATGTCAGGGGATATTCTATTCCTATTTCTGATTCTAAAACAAAAACATCAAAAGTAAAAAAGAAACAAAAAAAAAAAAAAAAAGAAAAAAAACAGGATATTTACTGCATGCATATACTGTTTTTAAAACAACATAAGTGTTACAAAACATCATAAATGCACTTCTCTGTGAACCTATCTTCAGTTCTCTTATATTACTTTATTTTGAAGAAAGGTTTACTTAAATGCCATGTGCTGTTACTGCTGCAGGAATCAGAGCCAAGTTGTGAAAATGAGCTGTGCTTAGAGAAGTGCATGATCTGCAGGGTCAGAGGTCAGAAGGTGCATACAGAAGTATGCAGGAGAAGTCTGATTCCTGCATTAAGGCTTCTGCAGAATTGTTTTCTTCTCTGCCTCTCCATGAGGATATCTATATTACTGTGGAAGTCATTAGAGCCAAACTTTTCATATGCAGTGATTAATTATGTTTTGCTCGTTATCTGGGTCTCTCACTTGAGGCTGAATTGAAAAGGTGTTGAGCTTTCACCATTACTTTTCACAGTTTTGAGAGCTATGCTTTGAATAACTAATGTGTTAAATGTACTGAAAAAATGTCTTACGTTGGCAACTAAAAATGAGCAGGAAGTGTTTATTTTAATTTCTTTTGTCCTTCTGTCTTCCAAATCTAAAATGAATGTGTGAGTGCCTTTTGGTACAGAAAGGTTCTGAAAATATGTTCATTTCTATTTTTGTAGCTATTGGATGTTAATGTGAACAGTATGAAACGTCTGAGAGAAAAATTAATAATAGTCCTTAGAAAAGATTGAGAAATTCAGCAGATAAGGGAGAGGAGCCACACGAGTAAACAAAATACTGAAAAGCAGATGTGCCTTGAAAAAGCAGTATGTAATGAGGAGATTGTTGACGGGATTGGAAAGCATAATCAATGAAAGCTGATGTAAGTTTGCAGGTAGATCTTACTTCTTGCATTTCACAGTTATTGAGGGCTTGGTTTTTCATTTTTAAGAATAACAGAATAATTGCACAGGTTTTGTGCATACTTTTCTCAAAAACAGGCAAACAAATGTTGAAACAATATGAGAATCCCATTTTTCAAAGGAAAGGAAACAGTGTGCTCTTTTCTAGCTCAGTATGATTGTGTTATTTGAGTGCTGCTGTATCCTAATCTGTTCTGCCTTGATTTTTGTGTTTGTTCATATTCTCAGTATGTGCCTTCTCATATAAAATGTCCTGTGCCAGTCAGATTCCAGTCCTGATAGCAGCTGCCAGATTTTAATGCTACACAAACACTAAATCATCTTATCATTGTCAAAAAGACTAGGAACCCATCATGGAGACTAGTATTTTAGAAATGTAAAATAAAAAGGCAGTTCTTGACACAAGAGGTTTATAAATTTAAAACAAGACGCAGCTACATTAGTAAGATAAAAGCAAACCATATAATAATGAAATGTAATTGTCATATCTGCAATAAAAAATAATCGGTACTTTTCTGCATTTATGCAAACATAATTGAGAGCATTGTTGTGTCCTTCATGTCAGTCATGCTTGCCACTGCTTTCCAGAACTGCAGTTAAAGGGACACCTATTTATTCTCCTCCTTGTCACTAGAGGCTTTTACCAATAGAAGGCAAAACACAAACCAGTTCTTTGTTTTGTTTCCAGTCCCCAAGTCCTTGCTGCATTCACTGTGTATCACCACCAAAAAAACAAACAAACAAACAAATAAATAAAGTATTGGAAAGAGGGAGAATAGATAAAAATCTATCTGATAGTAATGGTGAACATCACTAAATCAGAAAACATAATGCTATTGCGTTATGTAAAAGAGTAGGACACAAAAGAAATGACAAATTTGTTTGAATATGGAAAGGGTAAAGAGGGAAAATCACAGTTTTGAACAAAACACCTAAGGATTATTACACTTGAAAGAGAAATTGCACATTTGCACAAGTGTTCAACAGACAGCAATATGTAGATTAAATATATAATTTGTTTGTAAAAGATCTGCAAGTGCGAACAACTAGTAGCTAGCATTATTCATGGTAGCAGTGAAAAAAGACAAATACATAAAATGACTATTTTAAGATTGTGAGCACATGGATCCTTCTCTAGAAGTTCCATAGTTCATGTTAGTTTGGAAAACAGAAAATTTGCTCATTTCTGGTGCAAGGAACACGTAGTGCCCTTGCTGATAGCCAGCTGGACTGGAAGTCCTGAATGTGGAACAACTCTGGACTCAGTTCTGGTTTTTAGCATGACCTGAAGTCACCAAAAAACTCTAAAGCAACAACAAGATCTCAGTATACTCAGCAGTACAGAAAAAAACTTCTTGCACGTCAAGGTATTTGTTTTATTTGGTTTGAAAAAAAATAATAAACCACAGAATTCATCAGTTAGATCTGATTCAGGGAGACACAAATCATAGCTGTTTTGTCTAGCCTCAAACATCTTCTTAATCTTCATAGGAACATGGTTATTTCAGTCACCACTGATAACAGCAAGGTTCCTGCTTAATTCATTTATAATTTTAATCTCAAAAAACCATCGGTATCACAATGAATTCTACATTAATATCACAGAATGATAGAATGATTTGGGTTAGAAGGGACCTCAAAGCCCACCCATTTCCAACCTTCTGCTGTGGGCTGGCTGCCCCCCACCAGCTCAGGCATCCCAGGGCCCATCCAGCCTGGCCTTAAACACCTCCAGGGATGGGGCATCCACAGCTCTCTGGGCCGCAGTGCCAGTGAAATATCTACTAAGTAATAAATCACCCAAAATCTTTCTCCAAAAAAAGCATCTTTATAAAGTTATAGAATTAGTTAGTGCTGATATAGGAACTGAAAGGTAAAAAATTGTGTCTTTTTTCATGTCAGAACAAATGCTTATTGATGGCAAGTTCTTTCCAAATTCAATAATTTTAAATATATAACTGTAGTAACATTATTGAACATTTGTTCTTTATTTGTAAATTCTTTCACTTCAAGCTGAGACATGAAAGAAGAAAGATTTCTTGGAAAATAAGAGCTGAGACATGAATTAAACCAAGGGATGTAGATTGTGATGATATAACATTTGTAAAAAGTTGATATACTGCCAATTTCTATTTCATTTGCTCTCAGTGGTAATCGTAGAAAATAAACTTCTGGCTACAAAAAGTAAGACTTCACCTGGCATATACTTGTTTATTACTCCTACTATAAGTCCCTTCTGGTTTGTGTTTGTTTTACTTTTCAAATAATTCTTTTTGTGGTACCAGTTGTTACAAAATATTATTATTAGATTTAGAGACAGAGAAATTCTCCTGAAGCAGTTGATATATCCCCGACACAGGAGGTGAAAATGCACAGATATAGAGAAGAAACTTTGATAGAACTAAACATTTCTTTATTCAGGATTATAGGATATTGTATAACAAAATAAAGGTTAAATAGACCCTAACAGAATGCAAGGTAAACATAATAAGACAAATATAACCTAATTTAGATTTCATTTGACATTATCATTAAAAAGAGCAATGAAAACCGTAATTATAAAACAGCCTTACAAAAAAGTAGCAGCAGAGAAACCAATTAGACACAGTAAGAAAAAAAAAGAACTGTACAGCATACCAGTGTTAATAGTGCAGGAGGGGGAATTGAACAAGAAACTGTGAAGTAAGACTACAGTGAACCTAACCTGATTTGTAGTATGATTAGATGTCTATAAAGATAGGAATTCAACCAAAGAAATGTATATAAAATAAAAATAAATGAAGAAAATAAGAAGTGAGTAGAAAAAAGGAGCTGGTTTCTTTGTCAGAAGACAAAGTAAAAATATGTAAGTCTTTGAATGTGACAGGCAACTGATAGCAGTCAATAAATAGCCATACGTGAGTGTGTGTAAATAAGGGCAACAGAAATGTTGGCTGTGAGTTGTGTACAACAGAAGCAAACACAGCATCCTTCCACTAAAATGGCACAAAACCAGAGAAGCCACTAGGACTGAAAATAACAGCTTGCTTCTGCAGTTAGCAAAAACATTCCAGCTGAGATTAAGACAAAAGCGAAGATGAAATAGCAGGTAGAGTTCTGACAGCAATAATGAGTCCAGGAGGCATGTGGACTGGTTCTCATTTCTTTTTTTTTGCCAACCACCAACATCTCCCTGAGTTACTGCAAGCATCTAACTCCTCAGTTGTGATCGGTTCGTAGCTTTAAAACACCAGACACTTACAAGGATCAGAGCTCTGACTAGAAATGCTGGTTCCAAAAAAATGCTGGAAAGCAACTTGTGTAAAATTTTCTAAGTTATTAAATATGTCTTTTTTATATTGATGAACCTTTTTCTTCTAATGTCCTCATGCATCTATTTATTTTTTTCTATGTATGTCTTTCCCCTTTGTCTGTTTTCCTGCTCTTCATTCACATCTAGACATGATTTTCTCTTTCTGGATCATCCATACGTGGAAAAGTCTCAAAAAAAAAAAAAAACTGGATTGTGGTTCAATTTTTAATCCCCAATCTCAGGCATTTCATTTTCAATGTCTCACTGTAATTTCAAATTCACTGTACTTAAAAGTAAGCTGTTCATTTTTATATGCACATGTCCCAGAGTAAACTGTATATTTTTCTTTGTAAATATCTATTTCAGCCCGAAGAAAGAATCATTTATTCTCCCTATTCAGAAAACAGTAAGAACATTGCGCCTTGGTACAGAAACTGTTTCTCTTCTTCGTTTTCTCCGTACACACAGACAGTCCTTTCCCTGAAATAAACTCTCAGATCTAGTTGAGTTTTGAACAGGAAGTAAAATTACTTTTCTAGCCTTGGGAAGGAATAAAAAATGCATTTTAAAGTGTAACATCGCTAACATGATTGAAAAAATTTCTGTTTACTGACTGACTGTTAGGAATCTGTGTGTATGTTCTCTGCACCAAATTTGTCATACTAAAGGAAAAGAAAATATTACAAGGTGCAGTAAAATATCAACTGATTGATTGTTGTTTTCATGTCAAAACAGGTAAAGAATGTTGGATATATTGGATACAGTGTGATACAACTTCTTGGCTAATGTTGACATCTGTCAGACTGTTAAGCATCTAATCAGAAGGCTTTCTTAACAGCAGTTTGAAAGAAATGTTTTCTAGATGGAAAGATATTAAGGGACCAAAAATGCTGGTTTTGAAAGCGACATCTTGGCTAATCCAATGCAAAAAAGTGCTGCAAGAAGTGATGGTTTCATCAGTCTTCCCAAAAGTGTAGTTAACCTTTCCCTTAAGACATGTAATTGCTTAGATTCTACTTTATTTGGCAAACCATCATAGTGTCTGATCAACATCACTGTTAAAGAAGATGTCTATACATTCAGGTGAAATTCATCTTCTTTCAATTAAAGTTCTGGCCATCTGCCATAAAGTGGTCCATCTGCCCACTACAGATTTTTGCAGACAGTGGAAAACTGCCCCTGTGATGGAAGCTTTGCCTCTGTCTTCAGAGTGGCCAAGATCTCATGTAATATATAAACAGGAGGGGGAACGACTGTTTATATGGATTGATAGTAATAGGACAAGGGGGAATGGTTTTAAACTAAGACAGGAGAGGTTTAGGTTAGATATTAGGAGGAAATATTTCACACAGGGGGTGGTGACACACTGGAACAGGTTGCACAAGGAGGTTGTGGATGCCCCATGCCTGGAGGCATTTAAGGCCAGGCTGGATGTGGCTCTGGGCAGCCTGGTCTGGTGGTTGGCGACCCTGCACATAGCAGGGGGGTTGAAACTAGATGATCATTGTGGTCCTTTTCAACACAGGCCATTCTATGACTGTTTGATTCCCAAAGTAGCTGACACAATTCACTGTGTAGTAATTGGGTGATGGATAGCACTGAGACAGTTCTCTGTCAATGGAGAAAACACTGTGAGCATCTTGAGTGTAAGGCAAAGGAATGGGTTTGGATTTAATTCCTGTAAATTACTGCTGTGTATTTTAGCTCAGCACACTTTGGCTACTGTTCCAATGAGAAAAAATCACCACAGTAAAAAAAAATATTTTGGCAGTCCATAGCTAACTGTTGACTGCTGCTATTTCCGTGTGTAGTGAAATCTGTTTTGTGCAGAAAAGCTTTCTGGTTTATGTGCTTGTGCCGTCACCTCACAGAGTTCTACAGACATTCATCTGCTGACTTTTGTGGTAGTAGAAATATGGAGATGGTAAAAATGATTTCATCTTTTCCCTATCAGTCTCATATCTGTTCAGTATACTGAATCAGCTCAGAGGTAGCAGAAATGAAGCTGGCACATGGGGAGCAGTGCAGCAGTGTACTGTGGGACACTGTAAGGAGCAAGGGGAAAAGAGAAGGATTTCTATGTGTAGCTCCTTGTTGGCACAGCCTATCCTGTCCAGACATACTAACATAGAGAGTGTAAAATTGTTCCTTACTGCTCCAGCTGCATTAATGATGTCTGATAAAGCTGCCCAGGGCCCCATCCAATCTGGCCTTAGGCACCTCCAGGGATGGGACACCCACACACAGCTCTCTGGGCAGCAGTGCCAGGGCTTCACTGCCCTCTGAGTAAAGAATTTCTTCCAAACATCTAATCTACATCTCTGTACACTGATGAGGTCAGCATTTCTGTTACTGTTATTCTGTTCACAAAATATTGCTGCTTTGCCAAGGAGATGGCACTGCCCTGGAATCTGTCGGGGTTTGGGTTTTTTTTCTCTATAGGATTTGAAAAGTATACCCCAAATTATTGTTATGTCTGCTTTCTAGATATGGTTTCTGTGTGACTATTGTTATCCTTGCAGTTTTAGCTACCAGGGACCTTTAGGAGCTATTATACTAACAATTTGCTCTGTGTTTCTCATCACTAACGCAGATACTCCATCTCCAGATTCCTGCAGTTCTGGACAAAAGGTGTTATATTTGTAGGTAAACAAGCACTTGGGAGTTATGAGTAGTCCCAACGAGGCCAGAACTTGAAGGACTCCTGGCTGCTTCAAGGATTTCCAGTCTTTTCAGAGCTGTGCGCATGCTGCTGAAGGTTGAAATACTCCAATTCTATGTTCAGTGTGAAACAGGATGTTTTTATCATGATTCAGCTCAGCCTGCTTTATGCAGAAGCTCTGTCCCTGAACATGTTCATTATTCCTGTCCAAGAAGACAAGATTGTTATGTGGTGTCCTGGAAAAAAAAAATATCTCAGATTCTGGAAAAGGATCCATGGAGGTTATTCACTGGGTTCAGTTGTTGCAGTCACTGTCTTTGATGCCCTGATTCCTATAGCAAGTTCCTGAGAAAATTTCTCAGGGTTGCAAGGACATTACCTGTTTCCCAAAGATGACAGACTGATCTCTTTGCAATGATGACTACTGAAGTTCTTTTCTTCTCAATTTTTAATGCAAATACTTAATATAATAATAAAAAAATTATTCTCAGAAGAAATCCTTAAGATAACAAAAACACAATCTCTAATTTTCTGGGACGCTTGTGGTGTTTGCAGAAGTTTGGATCAGAGTATTTTGGCCAGCAAACTAGGTAAGAAAAAATGATTTGCAGTTTGATTTCCTCAGGTGGAAGAAGGAGTGAGAAGACAATGATCTGCACAACAATGGGGCTTCTGTTCTGAAATTATTTTATTAATATCAGTATATATTTTGTTCCAGTGGGTTCTGGTTGGATACAATGGACAGACTACACTTTGACAAAAAGGATTCTAACACTACAAAAATAAAATTATCAGCTTTCTGTTTGGATGGTAGTAGGAAAGATGGGAAGATGGAATTTCATTCTGATTTCAGCCATCCAAGAGGCACCTATGACGTATAGAAGAGTGTGAAGTAGAGTTGATCTAAAAAATAGATTACTTTTATCTAACGGTGCATCCATGTACAAAATGGAAAATAAGTAAGAAGGAAAAACTAGAAAAATTGAAGTTTGTTATGGTGATTATAACATATACAGAACTGAGAGAACAAGATTTTTCTAATGTTCTTTCATAAGAAATCAGTTTGGAAGAATACAAGCAGTTAACACAGAAAATAGAAGAAACACATCACTGTGTATCAGAGTACATATTTACAATGCAGATGAGATCAGATAATTTGACAGTGATGAGTGTACAGATAAAATCTATGAATTCTAGAAATTCTCTAGTCTTAAGTGCTAAAAAATACTGAATATGAGGAGACCTTTCTGCCAGCTACTTAGAGAGGAAGCAGGAAGTCTGCTTTGATGTTCAAAATACTAGAGAAATGTCGAAAAAACCTGTAGGCATTTAACTGCCCAGATTATCTCCTGGTCAAAAAAAAAAAAAAAAAAGCAAACCAAGCATAAGAATTGTTGATGCACTTCTGCCATCCACAATACCCCAGCAAGGGTGAACAGTGGCAAAAGCTGTGCTGGCAAATAAACCCCTTTACAAAATCATAGAATCATTAAAGTTGGAAAAGACTACTAAGACCACTTAGTCCAACCATCAACCCACAACCACCATGCCCCTGGCACGTCCCTCAGTGCCACTGTTTTCAAAGCAGCAAGTAATGTATCAGTGAAAAAGGAAAGACACAAGACAAACAGAAAAGGCATGGAGATAATCTGAGTCAAATGGGCATGGTTTTTCTCAGGTAGCCAAACTTCTGGAGAAATTTGAAGCAGTAGCAACTGCCTCTAACCCCTTTCACCTCAGTGCTGTCTTTTAAACCACTACTCATTCTCATCCTCTCCCTTTTTCTGTCCTTCATTTCCCCCATTCTAGGTTAAAACTAAAAATTAGCATTAACGGAAGCAAACTTTTTCAACCTGAGTGACATCATTATCTTCAAGCACCAGTAAATGGGCTAACTGAAGCTAATGCATGCTTCTTGGTTTCTCTCACATTTTCAGGCAGTTAATCTTAAATTAGCCCATTATAATCCTAGAGAAAAGGTTTTATAGTTTCTTATTGTATTATAGTGATCTCTAGTTGCTGCATGTAAATGTAGACAAACTGGTAAATGATGTCTGGTGGATGTAAGCACCACACCTGAAGCAGAAAACGGGTCCTTTAGGAAGAGCAAAATTTCTTTAAAAGACGATGGCGAGGAACAAGAAATAGCCCATCATAAGGGACATGAGGGACAGCTCAAAGGAAGAACAGAAAGATAGAAAAGAAAGAGGAACAGTCACAGAGCAAAGCATAGAATTTAAACTGCTTGGTGGTGGTGTAAAAATGTTTTTCTTATATATATTATGAACAACCACACACACACACACACACACACACACACACAAAAAAAAAAAAAAAAAAAAAAAAGACTGTCAGCTTTGGGGGCACTTTGTTCTTTTCTTATTTATCACGCTCGCCTCTGAAACACAACAAGCCTGTACTGCCTTTGCAGGGGTCACCCCCGAAAAAAAGAAAAAAGAAAAAAAAAAGTTGCTCTGATGTGCTTTGGGAGAGAAGTCTTCTGAAACCCGGAGCCCAGCACTGGCTCTTAGAGGACAGCGATCCCGAGGTAAGAGGCGTGCTCAAAGTGTCCCCCCCCCCCCCTCAACCCTCCCTCCTGCCGCGCCCCACCACGAACCTCCTCTCGCCCGCGATCGCGACAGGCGGGGTGCGCGCGGTGCCCGCTGCTCTGCACAGCCGGGCTGGGGGTAGCCGGGCAGCGTTCCGCTCTCGCTTTCTCCTCCCGCCCCACCGCACCGCAACTCGCCGGCTCTGCGGGCGGAGGCCGGGGGTGCCTCCTCCTTTTTCTCCTCCTCCTCGCCACCCGGGAGGATCCGCGTGAGCTCCGCGCTCAGCGGTCCCAACATGAGGCTGCGCGCCGCCGGGCTCCTCGGCTGCTGCTGCTGCTGCTGCTGCCTGCTGCCCTTCGTCCTCCCCGCCGCCCCAGGTAACCTGTGGGAGCGACTTGGGAAAGTTGGAGGAGTTGGCCGAGGCCGGGCTGAGAGCTCTGCCTTCCCCAGCAATAGCTCCGGCCGGAGGTGCGGCGATGCGCCGTGCGAGGCTCTCCTCGTGCCATTCGCCTGCAGGGCAGCGGTTAGCGGCGCTGCTTCGTGGTGTGGCTTGATGCTTCTCGATGCAGATAGCTGAGGGAGGGAGAAAAGTGGCTGAGACATCGTTATAATAAACTTGAGTTACTCTTCTGAGATTTAATCTTTTGTTGTTGTTATCAGACGTACGGTGGAAATGAGCTTGAAGTAGTTTTAAATAGATGTATATATTTTTTCCAGATTAAAGACATTACTGTGTTTCAAGTAGTTCTGAAATAATGCAGCTGTAGTCGGGTGTTGTGTGGTGGCATATGTGTGTCTGTTCTGAAATTTCCCTTTTAAAGTAGTATGAGAGCACTCACACTTTGCTATTGCGTTTTATTGTGTTTTTTTGCAGTCAATTCTTTATGTCAATTCTCCTACTTTATAGTTCTTCTACCTTATAGAAACACCCTGTAACGTGCTCCAGGTTCATTAAAAACCTTTACGTTGCAGAAACACATATTTGACAGAAAACAGAATACTACTATGCAGCTTTGAGTTGCTCTTTTTCACTCTGCAGTCTGATTTCTTTTAAAAAACATCAGTAATGTATATAGGACATTTTTTTTTTTTTCATCCTGAGTGCTGATTTTTCTATTTTGGTATTAAAAATCTCTTCTTTTAGGTGTGAGCTGTAAAGCTGGCTGCCACCCAGTGAACGGGTTTTGTGAATTTCCCAGAGAATGCAGGTAAAATGATCTGTCAGACAGAGCCTTAGCTTAGAAACAGACCTCCTCAATAATTCATTGCTCTTTAAAATAGAAGCTGAAACAGTGTATTCTCTGCAAATATGAGGCAGCACTCTATTACCATGCCATAACTGGAGTGATCGAGCAGAGTTATCTAGATGCCTCTTTAGCCTAATTAT
Source organism: Lagopus leucura (assembly GCF_019238085.1). NCBI lineage: Eukaryota > Metazoa > Chordata > Aves > Galliformes > Phasianidae > Lagopus > Lagopus leucura. The sequence goes on from NW_024962250.1 coordinate 32,052,004, forward strand.
CCCAGTATGAAAAGTCTTTATTAAGTTGTTTACATTTATTTATTGTCATTGCATGAACCAGTTTTTTGGGGTTTTTGTTTTTGTTTTTGTTTTTTTCATATAAATACTTCTAGTATTGCAGAAGCATTGATGCTATCTTTTTGATCAGGTGCACTGCATGGTCCAATTTTGAATCCAAAAGTTTGTTTATTGCACTCTGAAAAGGGGAACATCCATGTAATTATGTTTATTAAAAATAAACCGTGCTTGTGTATTGTCTCCTATCTCTTTCAGGTGTCTGCCTGGTTGGCAGGGTACTCTCTGCAATCAGTGTGTCCCTTTCCCTGGGTGCTTGCATGGCAGCTGTGTCAAACCCTGGCAGTGCATCTGTGAGGAGGGCTGGGTTGGCAGCCTCTGTGACATAGGTTTGCACATCCTTTCTTTTCCTTGAGCAAATGAGGTGAAACAGCCCCATCTGGTGATGGAGACATACAAAAGATCTTATGGATAACTAATTTAAAAAAATGCTAGAGCAAGATAATAAGGAGATTCTGGGCAGCAGCACATAAGAAGCTCTGGCACTGCTGCCCAGAGAGCTGTGGGTGCCCCATCCTTGGAGGTGCACAAGGCTGGGCTGCGTGGGCATCCTGATCTGTTGGGGGGCAGCCAGCCCACAGTAAGGGGTTGATACTGGGTGGGCTTTGAGGTCTCTTCCAAAACATTCAGTGTGTTTGGTATTTGGGCATATGTGTGAGTGAGGCATACACTCCTCATTCTATTTTAAATATTTGTAATTGTGAATAATGCTAACAAACAACTATTCATTGTCATATTAATCTTTATGATGAAGACACATCTTTTTGTTTATATTAGTTAATTTGAAATATTTATATGACACACTACGTGTATATATATATATATATATATATGTAAATTTTCGTATGGGAAAATAAGAGCTTAATACTGAATACTTATTGAAAAAGAAAACCTCATAATCCTTTGTTCCTTAATCCTATGACAGCTCAATGGAATAGCACTGATATAAGTCAGAGAAAGGTCTGACCAGGCAAAATGCTGCCTTCCTCCCAGATCCAAGGGATAAGCAGAGCATGCTCACTCACCCTGTTCCTGTCAGAATGTGCCACATAGCATTAGGAATTTGAGGAGCTGGTCTTCGCTGAGCTAGTTTATGTTGGCTGGTGTTGGCAAATAAGTGTTCAGCCAAAAGATGTGAGAGTGCAGAAACCGCAGGAGCATCCAGGACCGTGCACCAGTTCAGCCTACAGAGATGCATCTGAAGAAGACAAGTGTCCAAGTCCTTGTTCTTTTTGCTTCTATTCTGGGCTTTCACTGTTACACAGCTTACAGTTTATAGAGCATGGCTGTCAATGAATGCCCAAAATAGTATTTAATGATGATGCAATTTGAACTGGATAAAATTTTCAGGATGACTAGAAGAAGATTTCTGGTTGACCACGTACTTGCAGTGACATGGAGCTCCAAAACTAAAGATTTTTGCAAGTAAAGGTTATGTTTCAAGTTGGACACACTTCAAAGAACCACATTAAGGGTCTAGCTGAAATTCTTGGCACTTAAATATCATCACAGTTCTGAGTTTTGCAACCTTTTTCAGTTGGTATTTATGATAGAAAATAATTCTTTGGGAATTGTAACCATATATTCATGGAAAAATAATATTTTAATGAGCATTAATTGTGATGATTCTTCAGTATAAAGTGGATATCCCTTGTTAAAGTCCACAAAGTATTACTTCTCTCAACACTCAGAGTTATCTCCATGTTCTTTGCCAATTTGAATTTAGATCCCAATGAAGATGTGCCAAGAATACTCAGCCAAAATGGAATGTCCCTGCAGATGAAAAGATGGTTATATTACATTGAAAGTCTTTCATCTCAATGGATTCACTGAGTAGGTCCATCTCAGCGGGCCTACTCTAAAGCATTCTTTTGCCACAAAAGACCCAGTCTTTTTCCTGCCACTGGAAGGCTGTTAAAAATTGTCCTACTGGTCCGTGAATGCACTGTATCCTCAAATGAGGTTAGTTGTTCAACCTCTGACACCCTCTGGTGTCCAACACCAATGGTGTTGGTTTCCTGAATGTATAAAGTCATTACAGAGTGTTATAACTTATTAACAACTACCACTAAATGATGCTTGATAAGTTAGGAAAAAGAACAAAACAAATGCTCCCATTCATGTGGGGATCATTGACAGATACATATAACTGTTTTTTTAATTGTCATAATACAAACACATCACTTTCTTACGTAAAAAGCCACATTCCTTGAATCTTTTTTAATACTGAAATGATGTGATGTCCAGAGGCCACAACTGTTGCATTTTCACATGCAAATGCCTTTAGTTGACATGTTTTAGCCAGTGGCAACAAATTTTAGCTTCATGTGTGTAATGTGATAAGTCTTGTTAAAAAGCTACATTTGTACTGTTTCTGGGGAGACTGACAGAGGACTGTGAGTAACACAGTTTTTGTCATTCCCTTGGCATTCTTCCTTTTTGCTGCTATAGGAAGTGTCATATTTGCCAGGGAATTTTTGGCAAAACCACTGTTTCACTGTTGCCAGCTGTGAGCAATTGTCAACAGAGAGATGGTAAAACCCACAAATTCATTTGGCCACTGTTAACACCTGAAATATATGTAAAATATAGATGCAGTCTTAGCAGCTTATTTGCTTGCTAAACACAAGAGAGAATAAGGTATTTTTTGAATGATGGTGTTCTCTTTTTCTGTTTTCTAGGAAATTTAGTGTATAATCTCCTTACTATGGATCACGTTCCTTTCTGGAGCAGTTTTATGTCATCAAGTGGTTTTATATTCACCATGGGCTGGCCATCTGGTTCTCAGTTCAGATGAAGAATGACCTACCTTATAATTCACAGGCATGCAAATTATAGATTGGGTTCACTGTAAACATGTAGGCCAGTATTTTTGGTGTCATTTATGACTATTGTTACAGTCACATGCCTATGCATGTCACTTAAGGAAAAAAATCTGTGAGCTGGTCTAAGTGTTAATACTGCTAACTTACCTCTTTGCTAGTGCCTATGATAGACATGCAAGAGACAAACTCTGCTGTGCTGTGAACCATAGAATCACAAAATATAATTAATTAGAAGGGACCCACAGCTATCATCCAGTCCAACTTCTGGATGCACACAGGGCCACCCAAAAAGCAAAGCCTAAGTCTGAGAATGTTATCCAAACATTTCCTCAACCCGAGCAGCTCAGGGCTGTGACACTGCCTCAACAGATCCTGTTCCATGCCCACTGCCCTCTGGTGCAGAATCTTTTCCAACCTGAAATCCAATCGCTGTGATGCTTTCCTGAGGAAAACACTGAATGATCACTTCATGCACTGCAGCCTGACAGCTTAGTTTTACAAAAGAGTTAATTAATTTATTGGTAATGTGATTGCAGCTATTCATAATATATTTGTAAATATACAATCTTTTCTTCAATTTTCATCTGAGACTCAGCTACCACTTGAAGCAATTAAATTATTCGGATTTTGGTCTTCTGAGAGGAAAACTAAAGAGAATAGAGGATATGGAATATTTGGTTTATCTGTGTGCTTACATTTTAAAAGGATATGATACTCTAAATTGTGTTTTAAATTGTGTTTAAAAACCAAATTCCTTACGTAAATTACTAGTAGCAATGTACATATTCATATATGTATATACCAATTAGTACATATGCCTATCCACATATACATTTCAGAAGTTTTCTCACTCATGCATCAGAGTTCATATTTTTTTAGCTGCCTTTAAAGCCTGCCAAAATAGGTGGCAAACAACACCATTCCAGAAAGCATTCAAGTTTATTTATTCAAGTCCTTGTGAAAATTGGATCTTAAAGCATGTGCAAAGTGCTTTTCTTGTAATAAGAACAGGCAAACACATTAGAAAATAGAGCCTTTTATCCAGGGAAGATTATATTTAAAAGCTAAGGCTATTGAAGTGTTTTGCCATGGATAAAATTTAGCAGTACCTCATGATATTAACTAACTTTCCCATTATGTTGTGGGAAGTGAAAAATAAATGCTCCTAAATCCTTTTTATTTTCTATATTAGGAAAAATTTATTCTCTGAAAGAGTGATGATGCATTGGCACAGGCTGCCCAGGGAAGTGGTGGAGTCACCATCCCTGGAGGTGTTCCAGAACCATAGAGATGTGGCACTGGCGGACATGGTTTAGAGGGCTAATGGTCAAACTAGCTGATCTTAGAGCTGATCTTTTCCAACCTTTATCATTCATTGATTCTTAGTGTACATATGGACATGAATATGTAAGGCATCAGATGCCTTGTAGCCAGCTCTTCACTGCAGCTGCTCCATTAGATGGATAAAATACGCACTTGTTTGTATATTTAATTTTAGTTATTTGTAAAAATTGGTAGTAGTTCAATTGGGAAATCCCTTAGCAGGGAAACACTAAAAAAAAAAAAGAGATGTGTAACTTTTGGTCAAATATGTCAGCTGTCTCTTCTGGTGCAGCTCTGTAAGGGTTAGATGTAACACAGACAGATGATGAAATCTTAAGAGGGTCTTTATAACCTGCCAATCTGTTATTATGAAATGTTTGTTCACGAACACAAAATGATAGACTTTTGGTTAGAGAGCATGAGGAGTTCCTAATTCTTATTTTCTTTATCAGAATTCTGCTCATGGAGATGCCAAGGCCGGGAAAGGATGACTAAGCTACTTCGAACTTCTTTCTTACCTACTAATATTTTATTGATATTAGTTATTTATGTACTGGAACACTTCAAAATCATTTCAAAAGTGACAGCTAGGAAAAGAAATGAGCTCAAAGTGCTTGCAATAATTGAACAATCTGTTCTTCATGTTAAAAGGGAGGAATAAATCAGGACTTGTAAAATGTAGGATGAATGGCCATTAAAGCTATGTTTTATTTAAAGCACTGTTTACTATTTGCTGATTCTTTCTCCTGAGTTTAATTGAACTTTTCTCATAAGTTTAATTGAGCCCTGCTTTGCTCTTCTGCTGACTCTTCAGCATTCATTTCATTGAACAGTGTTTTAATAATTTTTTAAAAATGTTTTAATTGTTTTTTTTAAACAGATATTCAGCCATGCTCTGCAAAGCCCTGCACCAATAACTCAACATGCATAGAGACTGGTGATGGAGGATATATTTGTCTGTGTGCCCAGGGATTTACAGGAAAAAACTGCCATCTCAGGAAAGGACCTTGTATTATTAATGGGTAAATAATGGTTTCTGATGTGAATTTAAGATCTATACCCCTGACCATTCTTCAGATTTCTTTGCTGAGATGCAACATCTCTATGCTAAAGTATATAATTATTCTACTAGGACTGTAAATCTATTCAAGGAGACTATTAATACAATATTCACTTAAACATATTTAATGTTAGGTAAATGAAGCTCAGTAATAAATGAAGAATAGATTTTCAAAACGTTGCATGCATTTTCTAAACACTTTTTATATTTTCTACTTCTGAAAAAGTATAAAAAATTATTTCACATGAAAAATCAGAAAAAATCATTTTACATTTGCTTTCTCCAGTAATTTCTTCCCATCTTCCTAGAAATCCTCTGCATTTCCTTCAATCTGATCTGCCCATGAGGTTTGAATCTTCTTCATGCTGATATATCCAAGTTTGTTTGATTTTCCATGAGATCTGTAAAGCCAAGAGAGGGTGCTAGGCTCTCCAAGACAGACTATAACCATTCAGTTACTCAAGGACTGTGCAGCTCCAGCTTCCATAATTTCCTTAAAACACACACAGTAGCTAGTGACTGTGGCTAATTTCCTTGATTGCATTATCTCGTACTGTTATAGGCTTTCCCAGTTGGCAAAGTCCAGGGACAACTCCTTTCCTAATTCAGCTTCCAAATTTCTAGTTTGTTCTCTCAACAGCACTTTTTGCAGCCAACAGCTATAGTGAGAGCATGCGTGAAAGTGAACAGCTAATGTGAGAGCACAGAGCTGTTTGTTTTATGTGAAAGTATTAAAAAAAAAAAACAAAAAAAACCAGACATGACTTCTCTACAGTAGTCACCTAATGGCCACCAAGGGTTTCAATCTTCAGTAAGGCCAAAGGCTGAGGGCACTCAGTGTGATGTCTACTCCCAGAGCAACAACTGCACATTTGAGAAGCTCAGCCTCATCCCATTTATGGTTGGGGCCATTTGTAAAAATGAGCTTATTTTCCTTTTGCAAGTCACCTCACTCAGGCTCTTAAAGAACTGTGTCTCCACTATGGAAATCCATGGTGGAACATTGCTACCAACTACTACATATGTGAAATCTCAGTGTTCATGAAGCTGCAGTGGTTTGGTACCTGTAAGGCTTTCTACTTGCAAGGTACCACTGAAGTACTGCTTGTCAATACTGAAGTACTCAATAGTCAATATTCAATTGACTGTTGTCAAATAGGCTTATTGTAATCTTTGGGAAGTGTTATGTTGTATTTTTCATGCCTGAAATCCATTTTTAGAAGGTAAGTTTTAAAAGCTTTGTTCATATACTGTTCATCACTGCCGTGAAAATAATTTTGAGATTTATTTGCAAACCCTGGGCCCCTTTTCTGCCAACAAGATGGGTTAAAGCACCACATCTACTTTCTACAGCTCCACTGAATTTGATAACATTTTTTTGTCAGTAGGTGTCTCTGTCTTTTTGGCCTTGTGCTTGGTAAGGCACAGCTACATTTCAAAGCAAAAAAAAAAAAAAAAAAAAAAAAAAAAGATTACTTCAAAGAATTTATACCATTTAAAGCGTAGTAACAGGCTATTAATAATTAAATTCTGAAAGAGTTTGAAGAAATGAAGAAATGCTTGGTTTCCTCTGCCCTTGTTCTCACATGACAGCTTCCTTTGCTACTGCTGAAACCATCACATTTTTTATTATATATTGTGTTACTTTTTCAAAAATTTTGTCTCAACAGCTGTTTGTAGAAACTGTACCTATTCACCTCTAGCTTTTTTGTCATGGAGCACAATAGAAGCAGAATAAAAACAATCACTGTGCTGCCATTAAAGTGTTTTGCTTTGCCAGTACAATGCACAGATTATATGCAATCAGGTGGAGAAAGCCTTTCTGCTAGTCTGTTTGTTCAGCCTTGTCTAGATAGTTACTCAGCTAAGTAGCTCTAAGCTTATGAAAACATTGGGAAGCTTAATTTGGATAAATGTTTGGAATAAATTAAAATCCATTCACAACTCTTCAGGTTGGATTTATATAGTGCTGTATTAATTCTGCCTGAGAGGTCAGCAGAAGATACTACAATCTGCATTGACAGAGCTGTTTAAGAACTCATTTTTGATTCAATTTCATTGACTTCAGTGAATTTACATTAGGATTTGGCTCTTCTGAAGAGAACCAGCTTCTCTTATTACACAAAGTGTTTCCTAATAGCTTCTTTCTTTAGAATTTTATTGAGTTCTATATATGTATGTGTTTGTTCTCTCTTCCAGCTCTCCCTGCCAGAATGGAGGAACATGCGTTGATGACAATGGTTTTGCACCCCATGCTTCCTGTTTGTGCCCTTCTGGTTTTGCTGGCAACTTCTGTGAAATAGATAGGGATGACTGTGAATCCAACCCATGTGAAAATGGAGGAACATGTACAGATATTGGTGCAGGTTTCAGCTGTTTATGTCCCCATGGTTATACAGGAAAACTCTGCAGCAGCCGTGTCACATTCTGTGCAAGTGACCCATGTGTGAATGGAGGAACATGCAAAGAACATCCACAGGGAGGATTCAAATGCATCTGTAAGCCAGAATTTGTTGGTGCCACCTGCAAATATGCCAGCAAAAATACAAGCCTTTCTGCAGTGAATATTGGCACAAAGAACATGCAGAATTACAAGCTTCCACCAAAAGCTCATCACAGATCAGTGCATCAAGAACATGAAATCCTGAAAATAACAGTGAAAGAAACAATCCAAAATGCAGATCCCTTGCTCAGTAAAAGCCAAGTGATATGTTTTGTTGTACTGGGATTACTTACATGTCTTGTAGTTTTGGGTACAACTGGGATTGTATTTTTTTCAAAATGTGAAATGTGGTTGGCTAATGCCAAATATAGTCATCTCCTGCGCAAGAAAAAGAACTTTCTTCTGAAGTCTAGTAATGGGGAAAACCTTTCTGTTAATATTATTTTCCCAGAGAAAATCAAATTGACAAATTACACCAAGAACTACACTGCCATCTAGCCCCTTGAAAGCTTGCTACCAAATTGAAACATTTCATAACTATATGTAAAATAAATTGAACTTATTACCTGTGGTTGGCCTCAGGATCTGTGGGTGCGTTTGCTGCAGCTTGTGCTGGATGGTAATGAAGACAAATGTAACATATCTGTATTGCAAAGGATTTTTCATTCCCCAAAGTAAATCTAAAAAAAAAAAAAAAGAACTAAAGACCAGGGAATCTTCAAGGCAGCTATTTTTTGTAAAATAAAAGGTAAAATTTACCACTGGAAGTGTTCTGCAGCTTTCTTGACTAGTGCATAGTTTATTTGACAAATATGGTACCTGTAAATTACTCAGTGATGTGGTTTTTGTTGTTTTGATTTGTTGTTTTTTTTTTCTAATAAACAACATATAAGGGCTATACTCGTTTAATTTTTTTATTTGTAAATGTTATATTTCAACCAATTCATCATAAATGTCCCCTGCCTAATCCTTCTATCTGTGATAAATATGTTAGCAATTGGTATCAGCAGGAGCAAACTCACAATGATGTCTCACCTATCCAGTTAGTTTTGCTGATTATACAACTTCCAAAATTTGTTACTCTTTCTTTGGAATCTGTGTGTTTATAATTTCAGGTTACAGGCCTCTGTCAGTTCAGATGCTGCCTCAGTAAATTGTGTATCTACTAGAATACTAAAAAGGCATTTAACATATCTGGTCAAACCTTCTGTCTAGAGACCTGGTCAAGATGCAAAGGATGTGATTCTGGCTTTTCCATAATTACTTCTCAAGGAAGTCTGCCAAATATTATTCATGCTCATATTATGGTCAGAAATGAAAAGGGTAGTGTGTGTCATATGATTTCTCATAAAATCACACTGAAATCACCTGAAAACAAGACAAAGGCCAACTTTTTCATGGTCTGATAGTGACAGAATGAGGAGGAATGATTTAAGATAAAAGCGGAGATTTGAGTTAGATGTTAGGTAAAAATTCTTAATTCAGAGGACAGTGAGACCCTGGCACTGCTGCCCAGAGAGCTGTGGGTGCCTCACCCCATCTGAACAGAGCAACCAGCTCATGGCTGGGGGTGGGAACTGAGTGGTTTTAAAGTCCCTTCCAACCTAGCCATTCTATGATATTATGAAAAAGGGCACTTTTTAAGTTTTAAGTTTTTCAAATCTGTATATTCTCTGCCATATTTCAAAGAGCAGACAAGATTTGAAAAGACTCAAAAACATCACCTGGATAAAGGCTGATAAAAATCACAGCATTTTCAGGGGCTTGAGGGAGCTAATAGGTCTTAGCATCCCTGATCAGTCTCACCTGGACCCCCACTCATCTAAATCCTATTTCAACTCAGCCCAAAGTTATCAGTCCTGATTTGAGCTATGATGTAGATATGCTGTTTTCTCTCTACACATTCTGGTTGGACCTCAGATGATCAGTTAGATCAATACCCTGCACTATGTTGTAGATTTTATTCAGGTTTGTTTTATCCAGATTCTTCTCTTGTATGGACTGTAGACCTGTACTCCAGTCCTGTCTTTTTTTGCTGTGTCTGGGACTGCCAATGAGCTCACTCACAGGCACAGATTTGTTTAGTCCCATAGGGTCTGCACCTTTGGTGAGGGCATGCTGCACCTTACGATCACCTCGTCTCACAGATTTGCCTCCTTCCTGATAGCCTGGTTCTTGCAATTTTAAAAAACAAACATGCAAACAAATATTGTTAACAATTTCCTCCTCCAACCACTCTAGGTAGGAATACTTAGCATCTTCCTCTAAGCTGTCTGATTACGAGGCTATTCCCACATCCGTTAAGAGCTGTTCAAGCAACTTATATGCATACATATAATTATATGATTATTAATATAAATGTATATATATGCAGAGAGAGAGATACATGTTTTTAAAAAGCCTTAATGTAGATACAAGTCATTACCCTAGGGCTTTTTGTTGTTGATATTTCTCTTAAGTGCTACTGTTATAGAGCTGTATTGTTGTTAATATCTGTGCATATCATAGTATTGCATTGTAGAGTGCAAAGATTAGTGATAACATCTGTAGTGGAAATGCTGAGTCATGGCCTGAAATAGTGATTGAACACCTGGTAGGAAGGCAGGGCTAACCCAGGGGAGCTCAGATGCATGCAATGCTCTGAGTGATTGGAAGGGGTGGAGCCAGGATCCATCCTTTCCCAGACCTCATTTAAGGCTTGGCAGTGGAAGTGAGGGCATCTTCTGCTGGAGATTTCTGCCTATTCAAGGTCTTCCAAAGGTAAGCAGCTCTTTTCTTTTGTTTCAGTAGCTGCTGTATTTGAGCTTGTTCTTATTTGCTGTAGCCAAAGACTTTGCTACCCTGCTATTATTGTCCCATTATAGCATTCCAGCATCAAAGTAAGCGTTGAGATGGTTCTGTGGAAAGTATTGACCAAATCAGTTAAAACGGATATTGTCTAGGAATCTGTGGTTGAATTCCAGATACATCAAAAGAGGAACACTCTCAGTTTCCTGCATCTCTCTAAATCTAGTGAAGCAGTAGAAGAGGCATAGCTGAAGTATACCTGCCCTTTAAAAATCATTTAAAAGCTGTCTTTGCTTAAAACTACAAACTGTACAGAAGAAGCTAGACAGTGAAGTCTTTGGTAAAATCATCCAAGGAGACAGAACTTATTCAGTGAACGATGGTGTGTATTTGTATGAAGTTATGGTACCATGGCAGTGCTTCCCATTGTGAAGGGAGTAGATTATTTTTCCTCATTTTAGCTTGGGTTCAACTTTCCCTTACTGGTGTTCTTGCGCCACCTCTGCAGGGACTAAGGTTGCCATAGCTGTTAGCCATGCAGCTGTGTACTTCTCCCTTCCCTGCCTGCAAGGGCTACATCAGGGCCCTTATAACTCTGCTACAAGCTACAGCAAGGCTCCAAGTAACTAAGCCTGTTACGGACAGCAAGAAATTATAGTAATTCATATTTATAAACTGTCACAAGATTTTTGGCCACAGTAACCTAGTTGGCAGCTCTTCCAGCACAGTGTACTTCTTTATATATAGGCAGGGGATCCTCTTTGAAGTTGAGGCCAGTAACTCACTATGTTAAAAACAGATTTCAGCTCTTAGCATCCTTTCTATCGTTGGCAATGAAGAAGTATATGAGGCTGCTATTGTCCTAATACATTCTCAAAAGAGGACAAATACTAACTTGAACATGAAAGGTTGGAAAAAATTATAGCTGTCTTTAATTCTTTTCTGGAACAGGGGAGATAAACGTATGTATGGAAGTCTGTTGTGTGTTGGTAGTGTAGTGAATGGCTATAATGCCTGATCATAACATAAGAGAGAGAGTGCTAGAGTGCTAAGGAAGACTTAAATTTGAAAAAGCTACAGTATATGAAGCAATAAGATCCAGGAAGTCTCCAAAGCAAGAATTCTAAATAAACAATTTGTGAAAACACTGATACAAAGACAAAATATGCAGATATCACTTCAATTTTTTTTCTATATATTTGTTATTAATGAGAGAATAATGTATCTATGGTGACCATTACCAGAGGCGCTGACCTATAATGCTTTTTGTAGTCAAGCAGTGATCTCTCTGAGCCTCAAACCCCACTTCTGCCTTATTAGTGACCAAAAAAAAAAAAAAAAAAAAAAAAAAGACAACTAATCTGAGGGGCAGGTTGAGACAGTGGGATACTTCTCACTTATCAGTTAAAGTCAGTAATTCTCTATTCTCCCCAAGGTACAGCAGAATATATTAAATAGTATTTTTATTTGGTCCCTTTTGAGAAATTTTAACCTCTGTTCCTGCTATATTAACAATAAAAGATCCATGAATCTTCCACAAAGGTTTTACATCCAGGGTGTGGGAAGGCTTTGTTGCTTGTTGGTTGTTTTATCTCTTTGTCTCATGTTGTGGCGAAGAAGTCTGGCTGCTGTAAAAGTAGAACATAGGAAACAGCAATTACCAAACTCTGGACAAGCCACACTTGTGGAGAGTACATGTAGCTTACCATTTTATTGCTGTTCTTGATAATCTGTTCATAACCCAATAATGTAAGCATTGCTTTTGATTAATAAGGATTCTATTTGAAAGTGCTACACAATCTGCTGTAGATAAATCTTAACAAGAGTTCAGTTGGTCTGCTCTTCTTGGCCAACAGTGTCAACTCCCTTTTCAAATAGTTATTTAGATCCAGATAGCCCATAGTATTCTTCCTTAAAACAGACTTTCAGATTTTGAGAGTGAAGAAGTGTTAATGACTTGGCTGTGGAAATATATACAAACCATCACCAAAGACAGTGATCCTGATTGCCTTGCTTGAGTCAGATAGTTTTCATAACTCTGTCCTTCCCTCTCCAAGTTCTTAAATTTGTCTGTGCCTTGGCAAAATTTATTTACCATCACAGTCTTAAGGGCAAAACAATTTTTGCAGTTACAGGACTCCCTGCTTTAGCTGTTTTGTTTCTTTTTTTCCTTTTCTGGCAGAACTATGTGTATGTGCATCCAGAGCACACTAAATTATTGCACACGTACTGTGCATGCACTGTTGATTTTCCAAAACACATCTCATTTACTATGCATTTCTTGTGAATGAGCCATGGACAAATTTTGCATTCCTGATTGTCACACAGCCTAGGAAAATATCCAATAGTGCCTGGCTTAGGTGAAAGAAGAGGAGCCTTGACAGAAGACGTCTGTGGTTACTCAACCCAGATTGGAGTCAGCACTTAAGGCTCATGAATACTACTCAGCTTTGCTGCATCTCTGAAGCCATAAAAGACATAAAGACCAGATAGATTCCACCATTCTAACACCAAGTATTTTGAATTTTCTTCCTAAATTTCTTAAAGAAAATGAGGATATAGTTCTTTCAAATCTTTGCAAGAAGGGGAACAAGATGTTTTATAAAGACATGTTTGTATTTGAGAATGAAATACTTAACTATTGCTTTGGGATTTAAAGAAAAGCATTAAATTTCCAAATCACAAAAAATAATTTTTCTTTCTGCTTTACTTCTTTACCTCTGCAGTTCATATCAGTGTCTGAACTCCTGACAAGTTCACAGGAATGCAATACATTTTCTAGTCTTTAGTGATACAGACAATTTTTGGGGGTGTGGAGCAATGCTAGAGAAAAGTTTCAGATTTAAGGAAGTTAAATAGAAGAAGTTTACATTATAACAAATGTTTTTATAATTTGCCTAATAACTTGCAACAAATATACTGTCTTATTCTTTTAGTCTGGTTCACCTAATTTTTTAAAACAATGGCCTTGCTAGTAGTTGTCACCTTCTGCTACACTGAACTGTGTACAGTGAGTGGTGAGGCACTAGAACAGGTTGCCTAGTGATGTGGTTGATACCTCGTCCCTGTAGACTTTCAAGGTGAGGCTGGATCAGGTCCTGGGCAACCTGATCTAGCTGCGGTGTCCCTATTCATTGCAGGGGAATTGGACTAGATGGTCTCCAGAGGACCCTTCCGCCTCTAAGGATTCTACGATTCTATGTATTTCCACTTGATGGCAGCATTTGAACACGGAAACACCTAGAGTTGTTCGAAACTGCTTTTTTTTTTTTTTTTTTTTTTTATATATATATATATATATATATATTAGGAAATTTTTAACCCATCACCATTGACTGATGAAAAGGGCAAAAAAGGGAAAATGAGAACAAGGCTGTAGTTCTTTTCTTGTAGGTAACTACTTCTAATGACCTATGAACCATTTCTAATACTGCAACAAAACCTAAACAGCATCTTCATTGGCAGCTGAAGCCAGTACTGTTACTCCAACAGGATTATTGATCTTCTTTGGAAGTCTGTTGGAGAGTAGAGACCTGGCATCTTTAGTGGCACGCAGTTAATGATTCATATGGAAAGGTTACTACAATATCCAGTTTTGATCTTCAGCCATCAGGTATGAACATATGCATGTGTTCCTAAGTAATGCTGGTTTTCATGTCCTACCTGTGGTATGCAAAATTCACTCATTCTTCTAACGTGTGTGGGTTTGTATAAACCGAATGCAGAGTATGCACTTTACAATCAAAGCTGCATGAATAAGGATAGCTTAAATGTAAAGACGCTGAGGTAATTTTTTCACTTACTGTTCTTCATCCTAAGTATTTTTTTGGCAATTCATGTATATTCAAAGTTCTAGGTATAATATTCAATCCTAGCCTCTCTTATTTCACTTGTTTTGTCTCTGCCTGTACAAAAGGATGCGCAAAGAAACTTTGTAATGTGGTATTTGTTCCCATACTCTGAGCACATTGTGATAAAATTTTGATTTGCCTGTCTATACCTTACTGGCATTGAAACCTGACAAAACTGGAAGAGGAAAGACACATTTTAATTTTTACAATTTTTTTTTTGTACCAAATTCAAAAAAGAATTTCATCAAGTCTTCCAGAGTACTGGCAAACATCTCACAACTTGCTGGGAGATGGGCATCTAAAGGATTTTTAGCAAGGAATGGTTAATATTTTGACTGGCTGGATAAACGTGGAATTCTTTGGACTTATTCTATTCTACCTTCCAGTGCTTAAATTATTGATAGTTTCAAGAGTCCTGCATCTTATCATGGCAAGCATAATCTTTTAAGGGATTCAAACTTCAACTCTCACCTGTGCTTGCTTTCTTTCTAAATAATGGGTCTTGGAGGACTATAGAAATCTGAGCAGTTTGATAACTGAGAGCCTGAATTGCTGAAAGATATGAGGCAGCCTGCTTATAGGGAATCTTGAAGCAATGCCTGTAGTTTCAAGCCTGAGAATGAATTAATAGTAGCTTCTTGCTCAGGAAGAACAAAGATCATCTGGAAGCCAGAGATGAAAGTATAAGGAGACACATTTAGGCTTAGTGGTAGGAGAAAACCATAAAGAGATTGATTCCAATGTGGAATCCTGTCTGATGGAGTCTCTCTTTAAACAACTGCCTGGATATTCTGCTGTTGATAAGATGAACTCATCAGAGAATACCTTAATTCTTGCTCTAGTATAAAGCAGATCTGAAACTGGAGGAGCTAGAAGGGAAAAGGTGTAGTTTGTTCAGGTTCATTCTTCACAGCTGTCTGCAGGTCCAGTCAGCACTTATAACAGGAGAAATGAGTGCCCACAGTGCCTGTTTTCCCCTCTAGAAAGCTTGGCTTGTCTATCAGTTGTCAACATTTCCCAGAGGTTGTCTTTATTTTGAATATCAGTGGCACTAGCCTTTGTCCTTTCTATATTTTGCTTCTTTCCATCCAGATTTTACATTTATCTTGGCTAGAGATGTTCATTTTCCTGTCCTAAAGTCATAATCTTCTGTACATGTATATATTTGCACACACAAAAACTGCCTGTAAGTTTAAAAAAGGTGCGAAGAAATCCAATTATCCTCTGGCTTCAAGGTTTTCTTTCTTATTGGCTTGCACAGAAAAAGTTAGAGATAGATAGCTCTGTCCAAGTTACAAAATTAATGTATGTACATGCATATGGCTTTCCAATAGGTAAATCCAGGATCATCATGTCCACTGATAGCACTTGCAGCAGTATCATATTAGGAATAAAAGTTCATGGGGGTTTTTTGCTACAAATAATATGCATGACGCATAAATGAACTTCATGCTTTTGGATATAAGGGAAAAAGTCCTTTACAGTGAGGGAGATGAAGCACTGGAAGAGATGTGTTGGATGCTCAGTCCTTGGAGACACTCAAGCTCAGGCTGGACCATGCTCTGGGCAACCTGATCTGGCTGTGGATGTCTCTGCTCATTGTAGGGGATTTGGACTAGATGACCTTTAAAAGCCTCTTTGAACTCTAAGGATTCTATGATTCTGTAATAGAGTCTTAAATTCATCTCTCTTTGAAACATGCCGGCATATATTAAGCATGAATAAGAGAAAGCCAAAAGAGTAGTGGTAGAGCACTTAGAAAGGAATAACATGCTCAAGCCAAACCAGCCACAGTCAAGTAACTTTGGGAAAAGATTTCATGTGTCCTACTTTGTGGAGGCATGTAAAAAGGGAGTAGATTAAAGGAGGAACACTTTAGTTTAAAGAGGTAATGAAATGGTGAGTCTAAGCATTTCTTTTGAGGATTTGAAGTAAGAAACTGTGGTGGGACAGTTTCCACAGAGCCCCAGGGCAGAAGAGAAATGAAGGCCACCCAGTTAACCTGGTATTAATGAACCTCAGAGGTCTTGTCAGTCTAGCAGGCGTCACTAGCTTGAGGCAGGGAGGAAATCTAAGTAGGTGGCATAGATTGAAGAAATAGGGAATTCAGACTCTTTTCTGCTCTCCTCCTGTATGTGCTGCTTAGATTTGTGGTACTACTCAATTGCTTATAGGCAGCTGCCTGTGCGACCACTATGCAATAATAAGGAATTGTTAATCCCATTATGGGTAAATGTCTAATGTTCATCCCGCACTTTAAGGAGAGGCAAGAAGTCTGAAGGGGCTGATGGAAGCTTGTGTTGATTCAGCAGAGGTGCACCTAAAAATGGGTGTTTTTGGACTCTCTGTAGCCTGGTGATACCTATAACTAAGGAAAAAAAAAAAAAATTCCACTGAGTATGAGCATGATGTAACTCTTTTTAAAAAGTACTTGTAGCTTAAGAGAATTCCTTTCTCTTCATTTTTTTTCTTCCAGACTTTGGAAGAACTTGATATACAGAAGAACAAAATGTTATTAGAGCCTGCGGTACAATTGTTGGAGTTTTAAACTATCAGCCTAAATGGGTCTTCAGATGGAATCATGTAATAAACACTTACATATGTTCTGTCTCTTGTGGGCAGTGCTGAGTTTGCAACTGAGCTAGTTTCCACTGAAAAAGTTCCAACTAATGCTGCCCACAAAGCTCTGCCCAACCAACATTCATGCTTCCCCTACAGAACCACATTTGACATAAAGCTCAAGTGAATTCAACTGATGGTCTGTAAGATCTGCCTCTTGCTGCCTCCAAATTTTTCTTTATATGAAAGATTGGCTGAAACGTGGACGATATATGCTGGAATGTTTGTCAGGTGTTTTAGCATGCCATGGCTGTGGCAGTGAGCAGTTCTGTGACTAGATGGTGCACTTGCCATGTGGTATATGAGAACTGCAATTAGAGTGGCGATAGTTGCTCTTTACAGAGATATTTGTGAAAGCTCAGGTAGTGATTATAGTGTGCACATCTGTCTTCGTCTTTGGGGAAGGATTATTTCAGCTGTGGGACATGTGGGAATTCTGGGTTTTGAGTATTGAAACCATTAATGGCATATATTCAGTAGAACCTAAAAAACAGGAAAGTACAGTATGTCTGTCCATATATCCAGCTACAATTTATATTGACTGATTTGCAGTTACACTGCACTTTAACTTGTCTGACAATTTTCTTTCTAGGAGCCCGTGCTGGGGTTGCAATAGCAATGCCTGATGCAAATAATCTCTGCTCAGGTTTCCCGTGCTGTTTCTGGCTCAGGCTAATGTTGTTTTAAGTCTCAGCAAAAAAGGAGCTTGGTTTCCAAGGATGAGAATAGATTGACTCTTCTGCTTTTTATTTTAAAAATAATAACCTGACAGTTATGTTGAAACTTAGCAGTTCTATCCCAAAGGCTGTTCACACAAATTTTGTGTCCTTTTAACATGAGTTTTATTGGGGTTCCACAAATTTCTAGGTATTAGCGTAACAGTTAAAACAACTAAATGCCAGGTTTATTGAAAACAACTCATCTGTATGAAAGTCAAGGCTTTTAAAAGTAGTACATCTCCTACAGACCAGAGCTCAACCCTCCCAAAGTCACAGGGTTTCTGGCTAAAATTTATTCTCTCACAGATAACAACTTATTGTGCCTTAACTGGCCCTGTTACAGGCTGCATGAAGCTGCTTATCCGGCTGCAAATTTAAAAAAAACCAAACAAACAAAAAAAACCCTATTCGAGTTGTTTTGTCTTCAAATCTCAGTGAATGGATACCTTCTGTTTGCTTTGTGCTGACAGTTCCACAGAATTGCAGGATGCAGCTGGTTGCTGAGAATGTTATGCTGTGGAAGTGTCCAGGTTTCAGTGCCTGGAGTGTGATAGACCTGGGGTTCTTACTCTGAAATTTATTCATTGACATGGATGGAAGTTTTAAGACTGTTAGACTGAAGAGCTTCATAGTATTTATTGAAAGTTTGCCTGAAATCCTTTGCCATGAAAAGGGCAAGTGGGAATAAAGTACACTTGCACTGCAATTCCATTTTTTTTTTTTTTTTTTTTTTGTTCACTAAGATTTTGTGATAAAGCTCCTAGTCTGAAATTAGACCTGAAACTGGAGCCATAGAGGGCCGTAGGCTTGCATACACTTCGGATGTGACTGCATTCTTCTCAAAGTTCAGTGAGAATATCGTGTGATAGCTGGGATATGCAAGCTTAGTACTTAACAAAGAGGCATGCATCATGCATATGGCAAATATATTTTGCCTTGACACAGATCTGCTGGTGTGGCTCAAAAGGATTGGCTGTAGTTCATTGCTCATTTACCTGAATGATCAGAGGGTTTTTTTTTTGTTTTTTTTTTAAGAAGCGCACCCTGGGGAATCAATTTCTACTTGTAACAAAGCATTTTGATGTGTGAGAACAAAATAAGAGCAGTGAACTACACTCTTTTGTTGATGTTGAAAAGCGTAACTGATCTGACTAAGACACACAAAAAAATAGCACTGACTTTTTTTTTCTTTTTTTTTAAACATGTTCTTGCCAGGTTAGGCTTGCGCTATTTTATCATGTCAGGTCCTCTACAGAAGAGCTGAGTCATTGGGAACTGACGGTGGTGGGGGGGAGCTGAAGGTTTTTTTTTGGTTACCTGTATTTCAGAAGGATGTATCACCAAAATCAGTGCAAAGGCTAAATGAGAGGATGAGTTCAGCTTTTTATGTTCTGTTTTCCTATGAAAAACAAAAATGTGAATATTGTTTTCATCTGAACCAAATAGAAGCATGTTTGGACTAAGAGTGAGGTTGACTTACATAAGCCCCATGTTAGTGTGCAATGGTTTTGCTTCTCATTTTCAATTCTGGCCTGAGTTCCTTTTTAATCATAGAATCACAGAATGGCCTGGGTTGAAAAGGACCACAATGATCATCTAGTTTCAAACCCCCTGCTATGTGCAGGGTTGCCAACTGCTAGACCAAGCTGCCCAGAGCCACATCCAGCCTGGCCTTGAATGCTTCCGCAGATGGGGCATCCACAACCTCCTTTGGGAATTAATTACTGTCCTCTATATCAAAAAGGTCAATTTTGAAGTCTAGATCTACTACCTTAAAACTATTTCTTTTCGTAGTACTTCTTGATTCTTGAAACATAATACTTGTTCCAAAAGCAAAGATTTGAAATTTCAGAATTGCAATTCCTGTTTTTTCCCCTTTGTGTACTAGTTTTGTGCCTGTGGTCAGACAGTAAAATACAGTACGCAACAACTAGTGATCATGCTTGCAGCTGAATAAACCCTCTTCAAATTTACCAAACAGAAGAAAATGGCGTTATGTTTTCCAGCAGGGATATAGACTGTTAGCATAAAACAGTCAAAGGGTAGTTGATGATATGTATTTACCAACGCAGGAGTAAGTTTGATCTGGTAAAACATATGTGCTGAGGGGGCTGGAGAAGGAGAAGGTTTCATAGGGGCAGGGAGGTTTATTTAACTGACATGTTATGACAGCAAGCGTTCATTACTTTTCTGGGCATGGCCCTTTGTTCTAGTGCCTCACTGTATGTGTTAAATCCTACGTAGAGCTGCAGCTCTGTGAGTATGAGACTATGAGTACAGTGAAAAAAATAAAATAAAATCCATCTGGTACTGTCAAATTGATTGTTAAACTGCATATTCGGGAGAGCATGGAGCAGGCACTTGACTGGATGCAGAGAGCAGTGGTCATCCAGCGCTGCCATTAAGGCTCTGGATTCATTCTGTGGATGAGCTTTTGGGTCTGAGTGTTGATGTGCTAATTCTGCTTTCAGAGCCATGTACCCAGCACCAGTAGTACCTCATTCCACTTGGCACTGTGGCTTTACCCACAGCAGTGCACCTAGTGCTCCTGAGTCATGGGCTTCTGTGAAAGTCCCACTCTAAAATCTACTGTTCTGATTCCAAGCAGAGTGAATCTGCAGGCCACCAAAAAAACCCTTAGAAATTGTTCTTTCCCATGTTCATTTTCAATTGCCCTCTTTTTTTTTTTTTTTTTTTTTTTTTTTTTTTCTCCACAACTTCATGATTTAAAGTAAACCAAGCCAGTAGTAATTAAATCTGTGAAGAAATCTGTTCACAGGTACTGGTATCATGAAAAATGCAAAGTAAGATATGTCTGTTTTGACTGCCAATAGACTGACTTTTTCTACGTGATAAGACTTAAACTGTGTAAGCTGGGAGGAAACTGCATTTCTTGTTGTGCAGAAACAACAAATGCTGGTGGAGCAGAGCACTTGAAGAAGTGCTCCATAGCTTAATAGTTTTGCAGAAGGTAGGATATCAGAACTCATTTCTGATCTATTCTTTAGTCCAAACTAAATTCCTTTCAGCTCCTTTAGGATCAAGCTCTATATTAGTTCTTGCTTTCTTTTATACTGAATCTTTAAGATTGCACACACTACTATTTATTTTGCTAACAGATAAAGTTTTTAAAGATGCTGTAGAGAAAGGAATGTCAGTAATGATATTGCATTTGTTCAGCTGAGAATGGAATATCAATTATCCTCACTCTTTTCAAGCTGAGTCTTGCAAACTTTTGCACTGGCAATACAGAAAAGCTCATGAAAAACACCAGTTGCACTCACCACCTGTAGGGAGAGGTTGCCAGTTTGGACATCCACAAACTGTACTGAACCTTTCCTTCAAACTGAAATGACTTTTGGTTTTCTTTGGTCCCTCTGTCTTCTTTTGGTGCCAAAAGCAAGAGACGTTGCAAAAGAAAATTTTAAACACAACATGTTTAATGTAGATCTCTTTCCTGCTCTTATAGACTAGAGATTTGACTGAGTATCCAAGCATCTGGATACTTCCTAAAAACATCTCCACAGGTTTTAAAGTCTGCTGTTTTGTAAGATGGTCTCTTATAGAATGCACTGTTCTGTAAATAATAGCAGCATTTGTGTGTATATATGTAAACATATCATTTCCACTGAGTCTACCTGAAAACAGGGGTCACTGACCCAAGGAAAATGATTTGCAAGTCCTTTTTATTCACAAAAAGACTCAGGTTGGCTGTGTTCCTAGACAAGAACTTACTTTGCCTTGTAGAAAGTTGGGCATTTTCTTTTGCTATAACTCCAGACTTGACTATCTGGTGGTTTTAGAGAAAGGGACAATCGCATACTGGGAACTGTATTCAGAAAATGTAAATATACAATAAACTAAAATAATGTATGGTGGTACAAGAGTTCAAAAGAAGAATTTGAAGTAAAAGTGTCTGTTTCCCTCTCTCTCATTCTATTTAGAATTTCCTGGACAGAGAGAAAAGAAATATTATTTAGGGAATGGGCATTCATCTGATTTCTTGCTAGAAGGGCAGGTAGCGACAGGACAAGGGGAAATGGTTTTAAACTGAAAGAGGGTATATTTAGACTAGATATCAGGGAAAAAAATCTTTACTCTGAGGGTGGTGAGATGCTGGAACAGGTTGCCCAGCAAAGCTGTGAATGCCCCTTCCCTGGAAGTATTCAAGGCCAGGCTGGATGGAGCTTTGAGCAATGTGGTCTAGTGGGAGGTGTACCTGCCTGTAGCAGGAGAGCTGGAGCTCTATGATCTTAAAAGCCCGTCCAACCCAAACCATTCTATGATTCTTTTTTCTATGGTTCCTTGACAATTACTGAGCACTGGAGTAACAAGTTCAGGTGAAAACTTCCGGCAGTTGCTGCAGATATACAGATTCAGTGCTTCATACTGATGATGTGGAACAGGTTTTCATGTCCTTGTTGCTGAAATTTTAAAACTGTCTCAGAGCTGGGCCTTTTTGCTCTTGGTACATACCTAGTGAACAAGTGGGACAAACTTAGGAAGATATAAACTATTGTCCTGTGCAAGTCTCCAGACTTTCTTTCAAGAGAGTTCACGTGTCAGCCTTACATATGAAGGGTAATTTCCTGATTCCCTGTTACTTCCAACCAGCATAGAGGGCCTATTTTTTTTTTTCTATCTTTTTCTGCAGAAAAAAGTCTGTCTTACAGACTGTTTTGTCTCCTCACTAGCTAGATTTGCAGAAGTACATGAAGAAACCCCCAGAAAGGAAGAGGAATTCAAATACACTACTTTCCCCTTTCACATGATTAGCTCTTCACCCATCGATGGTAAGCAAAATATTCAGCCTTGATCTCTCATCCTTAACTTAAGACTATGTAAGAACATGCGTGGTTTGTTAAGGTCTTCGTTTAAATATTGTTATTTGTCTCCTGAATTGGTCTGAATGTGGAAAGCCCCTGCGATGATAACAAGATAAGCAAAAAAACAAAACAAAAAAAAACCTTTGTCATGTTTGGTAACCCTATTCAGTTCTCTTCCACAGCACCTGCAGACCTTCATGCATCTCACCAGGGCTGCTGTACGTAATTTAAGGAATTCATTCCACTGGGGAAAGGCAGCCCTTAAATCCTGAGCAACATTAACAGTTTCTGACAGCAGCATTCAGAATGAACTAAAACAAGGGTCTGATTTACAGCTGATGGCCAGAAACCCCAAAGATAAGGAATATTTCAGAGGAAACCATGTTCAGTCACCCCAGTTCTTACAATAAGAAATTCTAGGTATAGCTTCTTAAGACTGAGCTCTTGCAAAACTGCAAATCTTCTGTCATAAACTTAATCTAGGAAGGTACTTGGCAAAGTGAAGCTATTTGTGCCATCTGGCAGCTGTTAGCTTTCTTTATTCACTTCCTCCCTCCTAACGCAAAATGCAGAAACTGGACTTTTTACATCTTGCTACATGAAGAAGGTTGGAGTCTCTTGAGGCTTTTTAAGGCCAAACCATTGCACTGTTCTCATGCCTGCTATCTGTGCATCTATTGCAAATGTTAATAATGACGTACCCTGATCAGCAATAAGTCTTCTTCCTCTAATATTCCTTTATAGCACAGTGCCTTCCAAGAATATTGCACGTCTTCTTAAATACCTGAAATTCACCTCATACACATCTTTGGAGGATTTAAAAAGCAGCTGGTGTTTATCTCTATGCTATCTCCATTTTTAGCTGCAGCTAATTGACCTTCAGTGCTTTTACTGAAGATAATATTCTCTCTTTTTTTTTTTTTTTTTTTTTTTTGCCAGAACACTTGCAGTGATTCTCAAATCTCTTTTAGTCAGTGCTGACACTTTGCTATAAGCCACCTGTGATATGAAATGATGAATTTACTTGTTCTTCATTTGGGTTATATGCTATGAAGAGAGGTCCTGGGCCAGGCAGGACCTTCAGGTGGCCACAGAGAACATTGTACCTTTACCACAGGGCAGTGCAGAGGCAGAGAATTGGGAACAAAAAGGTAAGGTGAGGTGGAAGACAGAGATGATCACGGAAAGTAGCCCAGCAAAACAGACTGTGAGTGTGCTGAGAAAGCAGGGAGTAGCCAGACCTTCATGGTAAGGGAAAGAAACTGGAGACTGGATGGGGCTGTGCAGAGGTTGAGCTGATGAAAATCAAGCCTGGAAACAAAATTGTTCCAAATAAGAGATGGTGAATGAAGATATCTTGATTTATGAATGTATTTAATCTGTTAAAGAGTAACTAGATTTCTGTATGTATAAATTTAGAGCATTAAGAACATGGCTTGTTGAGATTAAAATCTTTTATTTTTCATAGAATCATAGAATCATTTGACTTAAATGTCACCTAGTGCAACTCCCCTGCAATGAACAGGAACACTCCTACAGCTCAGTCAGGCTCCTCAGAACCCTGTCCAGCCTGACCTTGAATGTCTCCAGAGCTGGGGACCCCCCCACCTCAGTCTGTTGCTGAAGGTGACATCTATTCCTTGGATCTTTTTTGTGCCCCTCCTCTGGGCTTACTCCACAAAGTCTCTCCTAGATTGAGAACTTTCAACTTTATGGGGTGCAAGCTATAAGGAAAAAATCCTTGATACACTGCCTTCAGGCTCTGGTCATTGTAGTCATAGTCTTCCTTTGCAGTGCAAGTTGATGATACTGACAATTGCAGCTTGAGTTCTGCTCTGTGAAACATGCCAGCATTTTGATATAGTGATAAAATAATAAAGTACAGAACAACATGCTCAGAATTGACATTTCATTCTTGGGATCATCCCTGCTTATCAGAAATGCTCTGGTTCTGCTCTCTGGAGATAGCTCTGAAGTCAAAGGCTTTAAGAGGTTCATAAGGGGAATTCAAGTCTTACATATCTCATGAGTGGCTTTACAGCCTCTCTCTTTGCCCTGAGGTCTGCCACTACATGGAGAGATAGCTCAGAGTGAAACCAAGCTAGCTCTGCTATCTGACAGTAAAAGAAAAATCTCACTGCGATTTTTCTCTGCATATAAGCATTTTGGATGAGAATAGTTTAGGGCAGATGGTAGCAAACACATCCTTGCTGAAAGGTAAGGCAGTGCAGAAACCTTACTTCTGTTGTTTGAGTTTTATGCCTTTGGATTGAAACTAGTGTTGTGGAGTGCTCCTGAGCAGTGAGATTTTCTGCATCAGGATGTCACAGTGCTGTGAGCATGCATCATAGGCAAGTGGTTGCCAATCTTCCCAGCAATGCCAGCTTCAGAAATGAAAGATGGTGGGGGTGCTGCTAACCACACATCTTACATTCCAAAAAAATAACATATTACCTGGGCGAACTCCATCTGCTGAAGCTGTAAAAATTCCGAACTCTCAAAGGCCATAACAAACCTCACTGTGGAAACTTGATTCTCCACTGTTCAAAGAATTTTTCCCTGTTTAGCACATTGCCAAATATTCATGGTTCTGGCTTTACACGTGTCTGTAGGATTGTTCTTGGTTCCATTTTACTGCTATCCTACTCCTCCTAGACAGCAGGTCACCTCTGCTTGTAGCATTTGTCATTTTGTCACTTTCTTGTTTGGCTGATTGAGTAGCTGATTAATTGTAACAGAACATTACCCATATCATTACAATCAAGATCAGTGTTCTCTTGCAATGCTCTTTTGGAAGTAGAGTAGGAGATAAATTACCACTACAAAAGCATATGAGCAAACCATAACAGAGCAGAAGGTAAGAAAATGAGAAGATCCCTCTGGAGTGGATCAGATCACCACTCAGGAAAGAAGTTGCATCTGGATAAGAATTTATGTTTTATACCCAGAGTCTGGAAGCCTTATCAGTTAATGTGGCATGGTAGGTTTGTAAGCACCTAGTGTTAACTGCATACAGCATTGTTTGTCCCAAGACAGGGAACATAACAGCACCAATTCCAGGACTCCCCTACAACATTCCTCTGCGATTGTTTCCTTAAAAGCAAAACTAAAAGAATTCAGTTTGATACAAACTATTCTATTCTGTTTCATATATTTGCAGATGCTACCTCCCAAGAATCTGTTCAGTTTGCTAAAAAATGAAATGGCTCAGATGGATATTTCTTTCAATTACTGTAAAAACATGTAACAAAGCCTCTGGCATGCCAAAAGCCAGGCATCAAAGCTCAAGAGCTTACATATTTTATTAAGTGGTTTAATATTGTAGAGAAGAACAGAAAAAATACAGTGTTTTGTCCCTTATGGTCTTCTTTAGGAGACCTCAGGGAACCAAAAGGTTGCAGTTTTCCTAGTCTTCCTGCTTTAATATTAAACCACTTAATAGAATATGTAAGCACTTGAGCTTTGATGCCTGGCTCTTGGCATAGCAAGTATAGTTCATACTGTTTTGATGATTTGGGGTGGTCTGTGGGAGATTATTTTCCCCTCCTGTTGAGAAACCACAGGAAACACAGGCTTGTCACACAGGCTTTTCCTTTTTTGTCTTGGGGTATAACTTGCTGGTACTTTCCCTTCCATTTCTACTTGTTACCTCAAAAAACTTTTATTCAAAGGAAATACTTATGCCAATTGTATGTGAATGGAATCTTACACTGAAACTGAGATCTTCAATGACATTGACTGCTACAGCCTACTGAGACTTAGCGCAAGAGACTGAGAGGCCATTTCATTGTGTTGCAGTCTACTGACATGCTCCTGTGCTAGCTGTAAGTGTCCTAGAACTAGAAGCAAGAAAAGCACCCAGAAAACTACATCATTTTCATTTATTTTTCCAGGATTATATGTATCCAAATTGGGACTGAGAGTAGGAGGTGCTGCCCCATGGGAAATCATCTCGGCCTTTAGTGGAAAATCCCAGGTGAAAAAAACATTAACCACAATTTTCTTTAGAGTCTTGGTGGTTTATATTCATTTGAACACCAAGTACTTAACTGTTGACTCAGTGACCATACTCCTCCTGAAGACAGACCTTCAGCCTGGTGCCTTCAATGTTGCTCCACGTGGCTCACAAGTAAATCAGTATAAGGCAAAGGGAAGAAATGCTCTAGCTTCAAGAACAGAGGGAAGGAGAAGGCAGGACAGAAATTGCAATTTCCCTGCAGGAGAGGCAATCATGGTTTGGCAAAGCACTTGATTAATATGGCAGAAAGAAGATACATGGCTGTAATCTCTATGGAGAAACGGTCAAGATAGAAATTAAGTATAGAATTTTATTGATCTTAAACACTGTAGACCAGTTTGAAGCAGTAAAGGAGTGGAGTGAAAAGGAGTCCAGTTTGAGTAAATAAAATAATGAATCATTAATACTTTGAGGCAATATCAACTACTCTCACAGAATCAGCAATGGTACTTTATCTCGCTTGGACAGAAAGTTCTTTTTCTACCTCTTTTTCGAAACTGTAAGCTTGAGACTTGCTATAAGAAGGTTTGATAGCGAGTTCAGTATTGTCTTTGTACCACCTCTCCTTTAAAGCTTGGATTCTTCTTTCACTTTTACTGCTTTTATATCACAACAACCTTAGGCAATTTGACACAGTCTGGCCTATGGCCTGAAAATATGCCAATAATTTCTAATTTTAACAGAAGGAATAGCAAACATTTCCAAGTCCTGCTGTCCCCTTCCACCAACTCAGTACTTGCCTAAATGAATCTCTCTTCAAATGCTTTGTGAATCTTATAATGAAATACGCTGAGTGTACTGGATGTGGAAACGTTCTTAAAGCCTTGTTTCTAATTTTAGAATGAGTACTGCAAGGGATTTCTATTCCTTGTTCACCTAAAATCTAATTTAATAGCAGTAGAAGAGGCTATTGAAGGAGGTCACCAAAATACTCAGTAAATAAAAACTTGTATTACTCTCATTAACATGAGAAGAATTTATTGCTTGTGAAGTTTCTTTCCTTCCTTCTCCCAGCTGCAGTTTAGGGCTGTTCTTAGCTTGAGTGTGTATTGATTTGGAAGAGCTACACTATTGGTCATATCCAAAACCAACAAACATTTCACATATCACCTCTAGAGCTCTCCAAATCTTTTCTGCCTAGTTATTTTCTAAGCCAGAAAAACTCTGTTAAAATCACAGAATGGCTGGGATTTGAAGGGACTTCAATAGGCCATCTGGTCCAACCCCTATTCTAGCAGGGACGCCTGAACTAGTGCTGTCACTCACAGGGAAAGAGTTTCTTGGTGTTCAGATGTGTTTCAGTTTGTGCCCTGAGCTTCTTATCCTGTCATTGGGTACCACATAAAAAAAGCCTGACTCTACCTTCTTTGCGCTCTTCCATCAGGTATTTCTGTATAGTGGTATGGTTTCTCCTGAATCTTCTCTTGGCCAAGCAGTCCCAACTTGCTCAACTTTTCTTTGAGCTTTAAAGAAGCTTTTTTCCATTAATCTTCATAGCCTTTCACTGGACTCTCTGCAGTGTGTCCATGACTTTCATGTGCTAAGGAGCCCAGAACTGGACACAGTACTCCAGCTGTGACCTCACCATTGCTGAGAAGATAGGAAGAATTGTCTCTCTCACTCTGCTGCAAGACTTTGCCTAAGGAAGTGAAGGAGACCATCAGCCTTCTTCCAACATTGTTGGATCATATCCAATCAAGGGTCCATCAAGACCACCAGATCTTTTTCCACAAAGCTGTTTTACAGCAAGGTGGCCTCCAGCATGTACTGGTGCCAGGCGGAGTTTATTCCTCTTTAGATGCAGGAATTTGCACTTTTCATGTTGAACTTCATAAGGTTCTTGTCAGCCTATTTCTCAAGTCTGTCCTCCTGAATGGCAACACAACCCTCTGGCATACCAGTCACTCCTCCTAATCTGCAAACTTGTTGAGGGTATGCCCTACTCTAGCATCCAGATCATTATTTTCTGGCCTCCAGTTAGATTTCATGTCACTGTTTACCACCTTCCAAACATGGCCATTCTTCCAGTTTTCAGTTCACCTCACTGTCTGCTCCTCTATCCCATGCAACAGCCTCTCTGTTACTATCTTACAGGAGACCATGCTAAAGTGCTTTCTGAAATCTGGGTGGACAACGTCCACAACTCCTCATTTACCAGGCCAATTATTTCATCACAATTTTCCCTGTGAAAAAATTTTCCTAGTGTTGCAATGTATTTCTCATCCTTTTAACCTCACATGAATGTTCAATACCCAGTTAAAGGGATGTGATGGTTGGTTGACATGTTAACAGTACATATATATATTAAGAAGCAAAGAAGAGAGCTCTGCAAAGCACAGTTCAGTTTGGATTTTCAGCAACCTAGCAAACAGGCAGTTGATGTACAGTTCATGGAGCATCTTCAATGATTATTACCCATCTACATTTTCAAACAGAAACATGTAGTACCTTATTACACATTATTCTGTAAGTTTATAATGTAGTAAAGTAAGTAGCATTTATTCTTTAAACAACAAATTTCCTTTAAGAGGCTTAGAGTCTCATGTCTTTTGAAATAATCTAGAGTTTGAGAATGCCAGATATGATGGTACTGTAATAAAAGAATAATGACAACGAGATACTAAATATCAGAAAATATATTCTGAGTGTATTTTAGAGTGCATTGTATTTTAGTATACTTTCTAATGTATGCATTAAAAAGAAAGTTCTATTCATTGACTAATAGTTCTGGCTTATTAGTATTGCTCGTTCACTGTATTAATGAATGACCATAAATGATTTAAATCACAACATAGTAGCTTTTATGTTTGATTTACTTTTTTAGACACACTAATACTTTTTAATAAAGCTTTGCAATTCAATATTATAGGACATTCATGGAGAAGTCCTCTAAGCAATTTACAAATTCCATTCACAAAACCCTGTGGATAAAGATTATCCTCATTGTACAAGATCAGAAAACTAAGGAACCAGGTTTCAATAATCCTCTTATGGTTACTGTAGAGTACAACTTTCAGGCCTTAATATTAGCCTTTGCTTTAATTATTTGTTTCATACACTTATTTAGTTTCCCAAAAGGAATGTTTGAAAAGAAACACCACATTAATTCATAAAACTTATAGAGGTAGGTTTGAAAGAATAATGTTTGTCAAGGCAGTGTATACTTTCTAGGAGGAAAAGGCAACACTTGCAAGAAAGCTCTTTTGAGGACACTCTTCTTCAGACTGTAGGGGAGTGCCCCTTCAGGTGGTGCTGCACTGCAGAGCTGTCTGACTTATTGCAACTGCAGTTAGCTTAAACTAAGAATTGGAATATCTTTATCAGTGCATTTCACAAGGCTAGTTTCTGTCCTCAACTGCGGTAGGAGTCCACATAAGTCAGACTATACAGATATACAGTATGTACACAGCATGTCTCAGATACGGAAAAGACTAGGAGAAGAGGGAATCAAGGAGATTAAAGCCTGGCAATGTATTTCTTACTTTGATTAAAAGGGGACTGTAGGATGGAATATTACGTTACAATGGATAGTAGCAGTACTACTGTCCAGTAGTGCTATTAGAACAAAACCTTATGTCACACATATGATTGAATGATACATAATACATTGATTGCAACATAATCAAAACTGGTGTGGTAACCATTTTCACACCCACACTATTCACTAAATATCTAAAGTATAACTTTACAGATGTGGCTACTGCAGCAGTGCTCTAGAATTCTGTAACTTTATGGTGTCCTTAAATAACTTGCAAAACCAGCCTAGAAAGAATAAAGATCAGATAGTGAAAATATTTCTATTATGTAAGACATCAGTATCCTTTTAGTCTAGCCTCTTTTGTGGCTGCAACTGAAACAAAGGAATACATATTTCAAGAGAAAGGAAGTAAAAGAATAGATTGTAATGTAGAAATCCTGAAAGACTACTAGCATTTATTCTTTTTTTTTTTTTTCCTTTTTTCTTTTTCCTTTCTCTTTTTTTCCCCCCCTCTTTTCCTTTTTTCTTTCTTTCTCTTTTCCTTTTTTTCTTTTTTTCCTCCTTTTCTTTTTTTCTTTTTTTAGTAGCTGGATTGTTGTGCATGACTTCTTGTAGCTAAAGGTCTAGGTTAAGGAACTGTCAAGTGCCGAAAGGTTTCAGAACTTTGTATTTAAAAATTGATGGAACATAAGATGTTATTGGGTCCTCTAAATCTTTACAGACACAGATAATAGCCTGTTCCTACTGTTTTTCTTGTTGTTACTAGGAATATTATGTAATAATAAAACGATCCAACTTCATAGGAGAACACAGGAAAACTCACACTAGCTTCCAATACATCTCACAAGAGATGAATTCTGTCACATACATTCCTGTGTAGTACTTCAGTCTTCAAAACTTTCTTCTAAAATCAATGGAAGAGTCATATATCCCTGACTTGACAATACACAGAAATTTAAAATATCTAGTTTGATTTGTTAGTTATCTGTCAGGATAGAATTATTCTGATCATGCAAACAGAATTATATGTTACCTCTGCTCTCAGCCTCTCACACCATCATATTACACTCTCCAGATTTAAGGCATGTTACAGTTCTGGGGTAAATAGTAGTAATGATTCTGGAATCCTTACAATTTTATTCAGTCTGGTAAAATTTTGCTTTCTAGCTTCTTGGGATATGGACTCATTTATAGTTTGATTTGGACCCGCAGAATGTGTCCTGCTAATCACTGAAAGGTAGAGAATAACACTGAGTTGTCTGTGTATCCTGATTAGATATCTAGTCCCTTTGACCTTTTACAAATGTGCAAAGCTGCCCTGTATGAGGTTAAGTTCACTATGATGTCATGAACTGTATGGCATGGCAAGTATTTAAATATCATAACCTCAACATAGCTATTTGCTTGTAGCACCATACATTGCCAAAAGATGACACTAGTATTTAGAAGAATTGGAAGATGGAAATCTCTTCTTTCTAGAAGGAGATTAAGAAACATTTTCGCAGAAGGCAAATAAAGGAAATCTTTTCTTATATAAAAAAAAAAAAAAACAACCTGAGAGTGAATACAGATAGCCCCCTAAGCTACACAACAATGTTTTCTTTTAATTCCTCCGCTCTCCAAGATGAACTGTTCAGAGATCCAATTAGTCCCCTAATAATCATGACTATTATCCAATGATGAATAAAGCATCTGCAGAAAATATTGCTATCACATGCACAGCTGTTACCATATGCTGGAAGTTTCTTACATGACCTTGGTTGCTACAGCACCTACCACCTGAAATAGGACATGGAAATATTGCCAGCTTAAATTAAACTAGCAAGCTGTTCCTTTCCCAAGGCTGTTCAGCCACTCTAACCATTAACATAAAACACAAACTGTTATTGCAAGTTTCGACTACCCATTCCTAAGCTGAAGAGGTGAAATTCTGGAAAGAATTTCAGTTCATCATTATTAATGAGACTAAAAATAGAAAAATTCAAGTAGTTGATTTCAAAAGATCCCCAATTATCTGTTGTTTTTAGAAATGGAATCTTAATCTGTGTAGAGATGCAAGAAAGAAGAAAGGCCCTGGAAATGAGCTCCCTAACACTCTTGAGTTTATTTAGAACAAAGGCACAAAAGCGGGAATTTGGCAAAGAAGTCCAACATGCTTTTCTTTATTCAAGAAGCAGGAAGTATGTGACCTTGTGTGGGGTTTACTGTTAGTCTGCCATGAGGTCTATTTCTAGCAACCGAAGATATTTTAATAAAAAAGTAATCCTTTAAAACCTTTCCAAAACTAAACTTTCAAAAATGTATTTATAGTAAGGTGGTGCAAGCTTTATTACGGATGCCTTTGTCAAGTAGTAAATATTTTAATCTTCTGGAACTTTTGTATTATTCTTTCTAATCCGTATAACCGTTTCTATATTATATTAATATGAAAATGCTGAATTTTGATATAAACCTTAAATCAAGCACAGACAGTGCTTAGGACAAATATTTTGCTATTTTATAACAAGTTTGATGAAACCAGTGTAATCTCTTAGGCCAGGAAAATTATTTTGTCTTTAATTGCTTAAGTTATCTGCTTGGTTAAATATAATACATTAATGGAATGAAAGAGATGGAGAGAATGAAAACTATGGGTTGAATTAGCACCCCCAGTCCTATTTTGTCTTTTAGATTGAGTTCAGTGTGAGATGGAAAAGTTCTCAGTTTCTATAGTAATCTTTGTAGTATGACTGGGTCACATGAACTTTTACTACTTCCAGAAAGCTGAAACTAATTCTTTAAGGGAGTTTTGTTGTCAATATAAAGACTCTGTTGACTCATTTTGTTGTACGTGGACATTTTCTAATATTTGCTTAAAAACTAATGTTTCAGAAAGCATTTCAGGAATTATTTGTTACAATAGGGATACTGAAATCGCCCAGGAGATGCCTGGTCTTTTTTTTTTTTTTTTTTTTTTCTTTTTACGCCTTCTATCTGTCTGCTAAATACTGAAGTCAAAAGGACATTAAACATATAACCACAACTATTTCTGCTATTACAAACATTTTATGTTACTTCAAATGAGAGGCAAGATTTTCTACAAGTTGTGGTCCAAATTCTCATCAAATAGAGAAGAAATGGAAAAATAGAATGAGACAATCACAGAAATTGTCTGGCTTCTACATTACCACAATCTTTCTTGTACACCACACTTACAGTTGTCTTCCTCACCTACTCAATAAGCAGTAATTCTCTGTTTTAGTACCTCCATTAAAGCACATTTTGAGTGTCACAAGCACAAAAATGTCTGTACCATTACCAGATTGACAGCTCATTCGTGCAGTGAATCTGAAATACACTTCCAATGTCTGTACTCCAGTGGCACATGGAGTACAATGAAGTCTAAGGACCTCATTGTGTGTCCTGCTAAACAAAGCATTCCTAGTCAGTAGATAATGAACAATTATCAGGACATTGCTTGTGATGTTTTATAGCAAGGAAAACTCAAACTTAATGAGAGCAATGGGTGCTTTCATATTGCATTTGCAAAAGCCAAGACTTTCCTCATCACAATTACAACAGAATTATGCTGTCATATGCTTTAGAATAGTTGTAATTATCACTATCACTCCAGTCCTTATGATTTGAAAAGCTCAATGTATTAATCCAATTTATGGTACAAATTGAACAGTTAATTTGTTTGTGTGTATATGCCCATGTATAATCAAGCATATTGAAGTCAGAGTAAGCCATATTTAAACTTTGAATTCATAGGAATTGATAGTAATCTCTTAGTTAGAGCAAACTTGAATTGCAGTTACATTGTGACTGCAATTCTAGTGCTTTGTATCCCTCTTGCAACATCGATTTCTTTTTCTTTTTTTTTTTGGCATTGGTAAATGCCTTCCTCAGTAGAACTGATTAATATATAAGCTAATGACCACCTGAGGAGACTAAAGTGATTTCAATTGGAAAGGAAAATGGTTTTGTATAATTTTATATGTATTGTAATGATTTTATGGGGGCCCACCAGAAGGAAAATATCCCAGAATAGTTTCTAGACACTGATAAACTGGCTGTATGCACCACTTAAGATACAGCTGTCTACAGTTGCACAGGACTGGGATCTGAGATTAGAAAGTCCCTATGGTTCTAACTGTGATGCGTTTCTAGTTGATGGGCAATCTTTTTGTAATGGCTTTACAGGTGTAGATTATCAAATTCCTTTTACCAGCTTTCATGGGAAAGGAAAATTACAAGTGTGGTCAATTTTAAAGAAATCCACATACAATCTAAAGAATTCGGACTTTTATCATGTCTTCATGTCACTTCCTTTAACAAGTAGATTTGTAACATTTTGAAGTTTTTTTTTTTTTGTTTGTTTGTTTTTTTTAAATTTACTTTCAGAGGCTGTATCTACTTTAGGTTGCTAAGTGATTTATGTTCTTTTTGTCCTGCTTATAGAGAGCAAGGTGTGTTCATCACTAGCATCTGTTTGAAAAGCAGTGCACTAGAAGCTGGATCCAAGGTCTTGCTGAGTGAGGAACATATTAGAAAGTAGAGATGGGAGTTGAAAAATTGCTTTTTCTTTTGTTTATTTCTTTAAATTTTTTTCATCATCTTCATCATATGTTTCCATCACAATGGCACTCAGTTTTTTACTGTCAGCCCTGGCACCTATTCTGCTGCCTTAGCAATCTTTCCTACTTGGCTGCTTCACAAATTTATTTCTGTTTGGGTGAAAAACTGTTTCTAGAGTATTTTCAGGATCTATCTTTTTCTTCTGTATATTCCCTACAGTTCTGTGCAAATTAGCGATGCTGAAATGCTTTCTAGAGCCTTATTCTTTCCTCCAATTAAAAATTATTTAATTGGCTGAAGTTTTTATAAACTGTAGATAAATGATTCAGACCACTTAAGTGACCTGGACTGAGATCATTGAAGAAGCTGAGGCATGATTTTGTTCAAGTTTGCCCCACTTCATATCAGCAGCTCTGAAGCAGCAGGAACTGTAAGCTAATGAGAAAGGTTAAATGACAACCACTAAAATCAGCTTGTCTAGAAAAGGTAAAATCTTCCACAGTCATATCTCAAATTCTATAAGCAAAGCCTCATAGGCTTAGACTTCTAACTTTGTTCTATAAGTACAAGTTAGGTGACATAATGAAACCTGGATTCAGAAACATGAGGTTTTTAGGAATGTGGGACTGAAAATGCATACTTCAAACTTGGGTGCATTTGTACAGTTCACTGTAGTTGTTAGCAGCATGGAATGGGTAAAAGGCCACGTAGGTGGGTAAAACATGGTACAAAGAACATCCTGAACTAAGGAGCTGGGTCTAGAACATTAGGTCAATCTTCTTTTGAAAATGCAAAATAATACAGTGATGTTGCTTATCTTGTGTTTTATTGTATTGCTATTCAGGGCCTCTAGACAGACATACAGATATTTAGACTGAGGAGAGCTATGAATGTAAATGAACACAAATTCACGATCTCCACCTTCAACGCTGTATAATCAATGAATATTAAGATGTTATAATTACAAAATAACACAAGAGTTAGGCAAAGCAGATTATAATAACAAAAAGAGAATAGATAGAATGCTTACCCATATCCTGGGCTTGCTTACAAAACTCCAGCAGAGTTGATCTCCAGACGAGATCCTTCCCTCCTCATAGCCAGCTCTTAAATGGGTCTAGGAGAGGTGGAGCCTGGCTCCACTCCCTTCCGGCAGCACAGGTGAATTGCCTTCACCTGTGCTCCTGTGGCTGACTCATTGCTCACCTCAGGTGATCAATCAGAGGTTCAGGCCGTGACTCAGCAGTTCCCATACAAACACCTTGCTGTCATCAGAGCTGAGTATGGAAGGGGACAGACACTAGAGCGTCTGGGAAAGAGATACACTATGGAAGTGCCTATCAGGGTTGTGCTCAGGATAAAGGAGAAAGGGAGCTTAGGTTCAAAGCTTGAGGAGCAGGAGATATTGCCCAATATCATTGAATAGAATAGCCCACAGTGTGCTTTCTTCATTTGATACTCAGGCATCTGTTCAGACGTGAAACATTTTGAGAAATATTTTTGTTTACTTTCTATAACTATTTTGTCACACCAAACTTTTAATGCTTCAAACTGTCACATTGAAAATTCAGGGGAAATGTGATCAAACCTCAATTTGTACTGTGACATCAGCCCTGAAACGTTCTGCCCTTCCTCTCCTGACAGTATTGTAGAGACAGAAGGAATGGTTAGGTTCAGAATAACATTGCAGGAGAAGTAGTGCAGGCAAAATAGGGGGATTGCATTCATAACTGGCTTGCTGCTTACCTATAAATTTGGAATGTCATCTCAAGGTTTTTATGGAAGCCAGTGTAGTCACCGTTGGACAGTGGGAAATATATTTTTCATTTTTTACAGAAACAACTCTTCTGTAGTCCCATTTTTCATCTATAGGGCTAGCACCTTAGACTGTCTGATCTACTTCTTAAAATCATACATCTCTCAGCTCCAGGTGTTACAATGATCGCCTCATTTTAAAGATCCACTCTGTAGGCCAGTTTTTTGTAACTTCATTTAATTGAAGAACCATGACAATGTTTTCAGAAAAAAAAAAAAATAATCCACAGACTAACACTGAAGTGTTCCCACCATTGTCTTCATTTACAAGCAACTAAAAATTAGTCTAAAGTTTAAATGTCCATTTATTACAAAATGAAAGGAACTTTTGCTTGGAAGTTTGGGAAATATGTGTGGTTTCTTTCTAATTTCACAGACCAGTGTACGTATAAACACAACTAGTGATGCATGGAGCACAGTTTGAGAAATACAGCACAAAAAAAACAGTGCAGATTCTTTAATGAATGAAAATTTCATGATGCCTGGGTTCCTAGGATAACTAGCTAAGGTATCCACGTGTTGGATATATCCATGCTTGATACTGACTTCTCTTCTTGGTGCATCTGCTAAAAAGTGAGCAGAGCTGGCTACGCCATATAAGAAGCTTGTTTCTTCTGTTGCATACGTGAAACTTGGCTTTTAACTGTCTTGTAGATCAATAGACACAAACAGTCAACACTGGGAAAACTCAGAGGGAGAGAATTTCCTAGGAACAATATGTGGAAGTTCACAGATTTATTTCTTTCTTGCCTCCATGCTTCAATGCTCTGAGGAAAAAAAAAATACTCTTTTCTAAAAAATTAAATAAAGTGGTTATACATTATCAGTGTTAAAACAAAAAGCCTGGCACAAAGTCTATACTCTTCTGAATCCACAGAGCCCTTAAATTTATTTAAGTTGGATAACAATGTACCAAGAAAAGCATTTGACAGATTAGAAAACTCTTGTGTTGAACCTGGCAAACCTATTTCATTGAAATAACTCCTCCTTGAGGCTCAGATGCTACCCTTCTCAAAGAAAATACTACCTCAGACATCTTTCACGGCTGTGGTGTATTACTGGTTTTCTCTTACACTTACACTGCTCATTCAGAAACATAAGAGTGATTAAATTTTCATTTCCCTTTCCTTGCTTAGAAATAGATATTTTGAATCACGTCACTCTCAGCTTTGCTGCTTCAGTCATGAATCTCAATCAATTTTATTTTCTAGAAATACTGGTAATGCACTAAATATGCGTATTATTATAACCTATTTAAAATCCCTGGGACAGCTGCCTTAGACCATATTTCCTTGAAAATAGTTTTCAGCCTGAAAAGCAGGATTAATTAGCTTTGCAATGACCTACATAGATTGTTCAAAGTGTCTGATTGCTATCAGCCATTCAAGGAAAAATCTAAGCAAATTGCACTCTTGTTCTCATACAGGGAACAAAGAAAAAGAGAGCACATTACAAGGGAAAAAAATAATATGCTAGAGACATCAAAGTGACAACATCTTCCAGTTCATTTAAATTATACTCAATGAAAAGTTGATCAGAACCTGAGAACCAAAGCAATACTAGAAAATTAATTCACTATCATAGATATGAACAGCAGTAACTGTTCACTGTACTTGTCTGATGATGGTTTCAGTGCTGCCTGTCTGTAAAAAAGGTAAATATCACTTTCTGGTCACGTGGTACCTCTCCTTTTTCATCTGGCATTCTCCATACAGTTTGTATCTTCAGAAGAATTATGAAATTTAATCCTTTTTGCAATAACATTTGTAAGGGAGGGTGAATAATCCCAGTATTACAACGCTTGTCCATTCTCTCACAGCAATAAAGCATAATGATTAAATTGCAGAGTGTGCAATTGCAGAGAGTAGGATATATGAGGACAGATTACATCAAGTCTTTGTGTGGAGAGGACTTCTGCTGCAGTACATCAGGAAGAAAGTCTTCAACACTTCGAGATTTTAAGCATATGGAAGATAGAGAGGTGATATGAGACAACCAGTGAGGGTTCACCATGGGTAAGTCCTGTCTGACCAACCTACTGGCCTTCTGCAATGGAGTTACTGCATTAATGGACAAAGGAAGAGCCACTGATATCAGCTATCTCAACTTCAGTAAGGCCTTTGACACAGTCCCCATAAGATCCTTCTTTCTAAATTGGAAAGATATGGGTATGAGGAACTAGTTGCAAGATCATACCCACTGAGTAGCGGTCTGTTGTTTAGTGTCCAGATGGAAATTAGAGATGAGTGATGTCCCTCAAAGGTGAGTACCAGGACAAACTCTCTTTAATATCTTCAGCAATGACATCAACAGTGGGATCGAGTGCAGTCTCAGCAAGCTTCCATATGACATCAAGCTGTGTGGTGTGGTCAACGTGCCTGAGAGATAGGATGCTTGGAGTGCTGCTTCCCGAAGTGGACTCCTCAGTACAGAAGAGACATAGACCTGTTGGAGTGCACCCAGAAAAGGGCCACAAAAATGATCCAAGGGCTGGAACACCCCTCCAACAAAGACAGGTTGAGAGAGCTGAGGCTGTTAAGCCTGGAAAAGAGAAGACTACAAGGTCTGTTGTGATAGGAGAAGGAGACATGGTTTCAAACTAAAAGAAGAGATTTTGACTGGATATATGGAAGAGGTTTTTTAAAATGAGGGTGGTGAGGCACTGGAACAAGTTGCCTAGAGACATGGTGGATGCCCCACCCATAGAGATATTCAGAGTCAGGCTGAGTGGGTCTCTGAGCAATCTGATCTAGCTGTAGGTGTCCCTGTTCACTGCACTGGGAGTTGGACTAGATGATCTTTAAAGGTTCCTTTCAGCTCAAACAAGTCTTATGATTCTACGATTCTATGATTAGAACTGTTCAGTAGATGACATAGGGCCAAGACAATTCATCCATCTCCCAGGTCAGCAGATCATCAATGAGTTGAACACCAGTATACAAGATCCAATGCTTCATCCCTATACTTAAACAAAGAGGAACCTGAGAAGAGGGGAGGAGAAATTCTTTGTTGTTTGCTATAGTTGCTTGCAGTTACCCACTGTGACTTCATAATGCACTCTGTTAATCATAGTTTCTCCATAACTTGTGAACATAGCACTACAGGACTTCTGCTAGTTGCCTGTTTGATTGTTCCCAAAACAACAACATACTTACTGTCTATGCTTTCACTTTTGCCACCCTCCATTGAGAACCACAGACTCATAGTGTTTAGGCAAGCTTGACTAATGTATCAGCAATGAATCACCAATAATAGAAAGTCAAAATAAATAAACATCTTCTGTCCTTATTCCATCGTGATGTATGGGGATCGTAGAGTAAGACTGCCATCTCACTGAACAGACTTCAAATTCCTCATTGAAGTTTTCTTTCAACCTTGCTGTTCCATACATAATGTTGATCAAAGTAATTATTTGGAAGCGATTTAAACTTTGCTTTAATTTTGCTGAGAAAGAGTAAGATAAATGCCTTAGATGTTCAGACTCACAATCCACCTGGCACAACATCTGCTATCACAGTACTACATAATGACTTTTAGAGGATTTCAGAGCACATGCTTGTTGGCAGCCCTGTTCAGCAGTGCTCTAACATACATGCACTGCTCTTTCGATGTACTCTTATTCTGCTTTCCCAATCTGCCCTAATTCTACCTAGCTACTTTCATTTCATGAGGTCTGCCTGAAATCCCATAAGCCTTTTCTATCTCAGGCAAATCAAGGAAGGAAAAAAACAACAGCAACATAAACTAAATTAAACAAAACAAAACAAAACAAAACAAAAAAAAAAAAAAAAAGGAAAGCAAAAATTGAGAATAAAGGAATCTACCATCTACCATCAACCTTAGAGCAAGCTAAATGTAATCATTTGAAAATCTTGCATGGAGCATTGTCCATAGGCAAGTTCACATGGTCCTTGGACAAAAACCCCATCGGAATTTTGTCTACATAGCATTTCTGTCCTCAGCTTTCTCCTCTCCTCCATATGGCATCTGCTCCTTCTACTTATTTTATTTGCTTTTCTTTGTACCCTCTCTAATTCGGCCACACCCTTTATGACAAGCAGAGTCCAAAACTGAACACAATACTCACTAAGTAATGCATCAACAAAAATGACACTTTGCCTCATTCTCAGTTCTCCTTCCTGCTGATGCCTAACATTTTGTTGCTTTATTTCATGTGTCTGCTATGCACTGAACTAGTGGTTATGAAGGACTGTCAGAGATGACTCCAAGAATTCTCTCTGGAATTGTAGCTGCCTGTTTGAAACTCAGCATTGAATAAGCATGTTTTCAACTACTGTTCCTTTGATGCCCAACCTAATGTTTTCAACACTGCTGTTCCATCCCTACCTCCAGCCTGCCCACTCAGTTAGTTCAGTGAGGTTCTTCACTACAAGTGGGGCATTTGATCTCAAAAAGCTTAACATGAGCTGCAAGCTTGGCGGTTTTCTTGGGTATTCCCTTGTACAGTCATTGATGAAGATGTTGTATACAGCTGGTTCTAGTTTCACTCCTGTAGGAACTCTGTTTTTTCATAATAATAAATTTTCAAAATTAGATCTACTGAGTCATGTAAGGTGAATAATGTCAGAATCTTGACATTTTGTTTAATTAGCATTTAATTCAGCATGCATACTCCATGTGCAAAGTGAGAAGAACAGCATAGAATGGGAGTTCTTCATCATTAAGAAGGCAAAGGCTCATCTGTCCAGCTCTGAGATTTTGTAGTGCATCTGCAACTTTCCCTAATGCAGTTTGATAGCACCATCACTTCTAGGAGGCAAGGTTTTTCAAACAGCTGCAAGGTACCTACAGAGTGCAGGGATGATGGTCCAGGT
The DNA here is from genome assembly GCF_019238085.1 of Lagopus leucura. Classification (NCBI taxonomy): domain Eukaryota; kingdom Metazoa; phylum Chordata; class Aves; order Galliformes; family Phasianidae; genus Lagopus; species Lagopus leucura. The sequence continues at coordinate 32,093,238 of NW_024962250.1, forward strand.
TAGTATGAACTCTGTGAGCAAATTGTTTTCACTGCTATATCCTTTAACTCTGCTGTACATAAAATGTTGCTAACACTGCATCTCTTGATGAGGTCAGAAAGTTTTGCTTATTAGTATTTGTGCAGTTCAGAGCTGAATATGAAAATGGTATTAACTTACAAAGTAAAACCATTACAATAAACATTTTTCTGAGAAGCCAAGTCTAAATTAGCTCCAAAATATGTCATCTCCCTAGAGTTCTGTATTACATCTGTGATACCAGATACAAAAACCTTGGTAAAGCCTCTCTGACTCATTAAGAGGGAAGCTGAAAAAGCCAAGGCCAAAGAAGATACAAAAATTATCCAGCCAAATGTACAGTCTGCTCACAATAGTGCAGAGAGCAGAAATTCTAAAAGCATTCAAGTTGTTGTTGTGGTTGATTTTTGCAACTATTATAGGCACCCAGCTTGGGCAATGACAATCAGGTCATCCAAGCTTCTGTCCCAGTTGCATCTATCTCCTTTGTGACTAAAGCATTCTTTGCCTTTCCAAAAAGGAGAGTTGCCAAGAGAGGGACATACTGATGCCACACTCAGAGCTGAGTCTGAAAGGCACCAGCACTGGGATTCTGAAGTAATCACCATTAACCACACAGGATTCAGGAGCAGCAAACTTGTTCCTATAGGTAAGCAAATGGAGCAACCAGGTTTTGTATGACATCTAACCTACAGTTTTGGACTATAACTTATTGATCCCACTTCAAAGCTTGCCTGGATAGTGGAAGTAAGAATCATAAGAATAGTCTTTTTTTTTTTTTAGGAAGACTGAACACAGACAGTGAAGCAAATAAAGTCTGGCTGCAAATTATGCAAGCTGTGATTGCCCTATTCTTGTACACCAGATTTACAGATAAAGAAAAGCTTTTAATCAATAGCAGTAAAACTTCCTCCTACACAGTTTGTTACAGTCTTAGAAAAACAACAGCTCAATCAGGTGAAACTGCTCTTGTCTCCCAGCACAAGGATGCCCCAGGACAAGCTTTATCCTAGCCTTGTTTTCTGCAGTAATAATTTTGAGGACTTGCAAAAGATCTTGCAAGTTCACTCAGGATAGCTTAGTGTTTCTGTAGGATGTGTTAAATTTCGTAATAAAATGAGAGGCAAAAAGAAACTGCAACTCTGTGTGGTAGAATGAAGGCTAACTAACTGTTGATCATTTAGGAATGTCCTAGAGGGCATACTATAATATAAGTTGGTTTATGGTATTAATAAGAAGAGAATTCAAAGGCTGATTGCTGGCAGCAGAGAACTTAACCTGGCCCAAAACATTGAAATTGCCCAAAATAATAGAGGCAGCATTGAAAAATTACAAGATATGTGAATATAACACAGAGACAATCATACTGCTTCAGTAAACAAAAAATGAAGCCAGTTGGAAGGAACTTGCTCTCCTGAGGGCTGTTTCCATGCGAAGGAGCTCATTTTACATCAGGTTGTCAGCAGAAAATGGCCCAGTGTCATAAGTGCCTGAAGATATGATGCCTGGCCAGGAAATGCAATGGTGTCTGTCAAGCAGCGTATCAGATGCAATGTACAAAACTCATCCAAGGACAGAAGAAAGCAAGTAGAGGAGGGAGAAAAGGATTAAGCCTATGAGAAATCTGCACATTCTCATACATTTAAAAAAAAAAAAAAAGTAAAAATCAGTATTTAGACACTGCAAACATCTTTAAAATAGATCTGAGAGATGTCGTCTGAAGCAACGAGTTCATGTTCACGACCCTGGCAAAAACCCTGCCAGGTGGAGGGCTCTCTCCTGCTCCAGGAATGCAGAAGCCTTGGTGAAGTCAAAAGTTAGGTAGTGATTTCCCAGAGAATGAAAATTTGACATATATTATTTAGTGGGCACAAGGACAAGTTTTCCAGCTGCTTATAGGTTAATAGTGGGAAACAGATCAGTGTGCAAGGCTTGAGCTGAGGTTGTGTTAGACTTAACATTGACCATAACATATAAATTATGGATCTGTGTGTCCTCCAAAAGAGTTTGTTAGAAGCTACCTCAGCAAGACACTAAAAGAAGATTTCTGGATGGGAAAGCAGATTGACTCAGTCAGGAAACAGAAATTTAAGGCAAAAATCCCACTTAAAGCAAGATGAATAGAAAAAAAGCAAGAACAAGTCAAATCCTGGTAGTTATATGAAGCATAGTTGACATTTACTGAGTGAGGTTTTTATCTTTGTGGCAAAATGATGAGTAAAGCTGTAGATGAAGGAAAAATATGACATCAGTATTAAACATAATCAAACATTCCAACTTTGGCACTATCCAGATTTTCTGTATATCCATTAAAATTTTTGCTGGTGTGTATTCTTAGCAACAAACACACAGGAGAACAGATGTGTTGATCACTAATAGACCTGCTGCTGTTAATGATAAAGAAATTGATGATAAAGGAAAATTAAAAGACCGATACAGTTATTAGCATAATTGTATTTCTCCTGCTTTACATATTCTTTAAGTTTATGGACTTCCCGAACTGATGATTTGATATAGACTGTCAAGTTTAATTAGCATATGCCCTTTAAATATTTATTTGTTAACATTGTTTGCTTGGTTCTGAACTTACATGGACATCTATGATATTATGTATCAATGAGTTGCATAACATAAATATTTGAGTAGGTAGAACGTATTTTTAAAGCTATTTAGTTTCATAGCTTTGAAACTTCTGCATCCCTATATTCCTGTGCAAAATAAAAGGTTCGGCAGTTTTTCTACTTATTATTTCATTGTTCATATTTTTATAGATATTTCTTTTCTACATTGAAAATTTATTTTGTTTGTTCTCTCTTTGTGTGAAAATTATTCCAAACATCTGGTTACTCTTGCTTTTCTCTCTATCTTTTCTAGGTCGACTTCATCTGCTTTAGTTCTAATTCTAGTGCACTAAAAAAACAGATATTCACATTGTATTCAGGTTATATATGCATTCAAAGTGGCATCTTGATTTTCTCCTCTGCTCTTAGCTTTTGTCCAAATCAGATTCTCTATCATAATAGACAATGGAAAATTTCAGTAAAAAACTTCCATATAGCTTCATTATTGAAGAATTTCTTTTGTACTCTAACCATTAATAAGCTGGAGAGATTCTGCCAGATTCACTGCTCTTCACAACTTCACAATAACTGCAATTTTTAACAATTACACCTCTGTCTTTTTTGGACACTTTTAATATTGCTTTACTCTTTCTTTGGTAAAGTTTATGTACATAGGTCCCTCAGAAATTAACGCCTCCTATTTATTTTCATGGAAACTACAACATATGCAAAGAGTATAATAAAACTATTTGATAGAGCAAATTCTCAGCTAGAAAACACTATTTTTCTACAGTCACCACCGTTAGCCATTTCCACTAGCAGTCATAAAAAAATCTGCACCAGCAGAGATGACATACTGTTTCGCATCTGCTATGATGGTATCACTGCTAGGAGAACATTGTCTGTATAGTGTGTCTTTCATTGGCCTGAACAGATGGAAGTTAGAAGGTGCCAAATGCATAAGTGCAGGTGTAATAGATCAGTCCTGCCAAGACTGTCAGTGTGCTCCACAATCTTCAAACAGGCATGGGGCCTGGAGTTATTGTGTTGCAATAGAAAGGTTGTCATCTTCTCTGGTCTGGCTCTGTAAGTTTGAGCCTTCGGCTTAGTGTCCCAATGTAGTGATCGATGATCAGCTGATGGTTTGTCCAGGTCCCAGGAAATCCAGAAGGATCACCCCTTACCCCAAAAGACAATGCACATCATTTTACCTTCTGAGGGCTGCATCTTGAACTATCTTCTTCAATGGAGAATTTTCATGTCAGCTCTGCTATTTTGACTCTGGCTCATAGTGGTGACACCACGTCACTTCACCAGCAATGATGCAATTCAGGAAAATGTCACTTTCAGTCTCATATTGGTTCAATAAGTCCTGACAAACTTGCATATGGTGTTCTTTCTGTTCCTGTGTGAGCATTCATTGGATGCACATGGTGCAAACTTTGCATAATTCCAACGTCACCACTGTTTCCTGTGCACTGAAGTTGATATTTACTTCCAAAAACAATTTCATTTTTGTAATCCACCAATTTGTGTGTATAATCTGACTGAGACACTCTTCCTTTCATGGCATTATAGTTGTGTATGGCCATCCAGAATATGCCTTGTCTTTCACAGTGCTTTCACCACTGCTTAAACATAACGCCCACCACCTCAGTGTGCTCATATCAACTGTTAGGTATCCATAAATGCTCATTATACCTCAATGAATTTCAGTGGGTGCAATATTTTCCACATGGAAGAATTCAGTGACACAATTTTGCTTCACACACACTTCCATGTCAGACGTCATTTTTATCAGACTGCCTCTGCTGCCATCTGCCACATTACAACAGAATGTAATGAAATGTTGGTGGGATGGTTCAACCTCTACTGCCATACCACCTACATCCATCTCTGATGATGTGAGACAACATAATTAAAAAGAGGCATTACTTTTGAAGCAGCCCTCATACTCGTCTAAATTTCCCACTGGGATGTGATTTCCACCTTTTTGGGAGGACATCTATTTTACAGCTACTTTAATCTTTCATTTTACTTTACGAAGCTGGATTTTTGTAGTTGGGCTTTAATTGAATGGTTCTGTTTAATTAGCAGTGTTTCTCTGATGTGGTGGTTTTAAACATTATCCATGTAAGCTATTAAAAAATTGTCCTTTTAGCTGCTCCTTTTGAACTTCCTTTTAACCAGTTTTCTCATAGTAATGTAGTTATAATTTTAAAAAAGAAAATGTTATTGTGCTGCTATAATACACTTCAACATATTTATATTAGAAGGTACAATGGTAGTAGTGCAGTGTCCCTTTCATAGATTTTATCCGTGTTTTATTACTAATTAGCTACATCAAGAAAGGCTTCAGGAAGTATAGTTTATTTCTGAAGCAAACTCTTCTGGATAAGTCTGGATAAAGATAAAATTTACCCCTGCATTCTAAGCAGATAAATAGGTTTTTCAATATGGGGCATAAAAATCTGGATGTCACTTTTTGAACTCATTCATTTAAATTTGCTTTACTTTAAGAACAAAATGGCTCAGAATACCTTAAAAAATCATGAATTAAAATATTAAAATCATTTTACCTGGGTTCTTAGAAAAATCGCTTTCAAAATTCCCATTGAGTTGCATTTTAGTGGTGCTAAGGTAAAGCTGCGTGGCACACACTCTGTCCTGATTTGAGATTTATCACATAAGGAATGTATTGCATTTATACCAAAGTGCCCCTGTTTTACAGACCCAAAATAAACTCTTTGTCTGCTGTGAGTAGATATTGTCGATCACTCATGATATATTTTATTCTTGAGCCCTGATTTTTCAATATTGGAAAACGTTGGCAATGATTTCATAACTGGTAAGAACTGCAGAACAACTTTTTCCTAAGTAATATCATGTATTGCTTGTGTCAATTCTTCATATAAAATGTTTCCTGACAATCTATGACATCAGGGCCAAGACTAACTTGTTTTATGGCAGCAATCGAAGCATATAATTAAAATTAAGCTCAGAAGACTTGAAGGAACTGTCTATTGGGAAGGAAAAATAGACCAAGAAGTATTTGAAGACTTCTGCAAATCCACACAACAAACATCTGTGATGAAGTAAACTCAGCAAGGAGCTTTTGCTGGTGACCTCAATAGGATCAGATACGAAGGATCTGGATCTTAATATTCTCAGTACTTCGGAACATAAAGAAAGGAAAGATTAGACTATAATTCATACAGTTTTAACACTATTTAAAGTACAGAATTGAAGTAAATACTAGAATTCACTGCAAATTCAAGATTAAAAAAAAATAAAAATTGTATATTTATATTATCCAATAATTATACCTTTGATTAACTAAAAACTGTCTGTGATAACTGTCACTGTATTTCACGTAATCAACAAGAGAACATTACAAGTACTACAGTTACTTACAATATGCATTCTAACTACGTAGATAGAAATAGCTTAAAAGTAATATCAATCAGAAGTTGTGCATCTGTGTACAAGTTGCAGCCTCGTGCAATGGCTGAAGTAGAAGCACAGAGAAAAACAACTACTCTTTGTATTGTACTACAAAATGTTTTGCATGGTCTAATTGTATTGCCTCTAGGCTCCTTTTAATCTGTTTTAAGATAATAGAAGATCCCATGAACTTGGTTAACTGGTGTTTAAAGAGGACTTAAATGAACCAAAACTTCTCTCTTCTACTAAAAAAAAAAAAACATGCCTAAACTTTATAATACATACAGTATAGAGGATTGCACCTGTGAAAATGCTGAACACCTTGGCACTTCACTTGAACTTTCTACATCTCAGTCAGGCTTTGCTAGAGACACTGGAGCAAAAGTTCCAAATACAGGATGGAGTAATGGTAAGCCAGGCAGCATTTTGTAGAACGAGAACTAAGAATTTTTGTGACTAACTTATCCAGGGAAAAGAAGGAATGAGATCAGTGTGATTTATTGTTGCATGTACATCTTTTTCTCACACATACACACACACAAAAAAACTCTGCCTGGGTTTCATCTGTGCAACGGGACCTGAAGTCTCACCTCTGGGGCGACTTGAATGGGCAGTTTTCATGTTAAACAAATGTGTAGTTCACAAAACTGACCAGCAGAGAGCAACATATTTAAATCTGAAATGAACACGATATCTTGACAAACTAATTATTACATTACTGTGCACAAAACTGTATAATGCAGTATGTTAAATGTAAGGCTCTGTTACGTTAGTCACAGCCACTCACTGCCAATGCATTCCAATGTAATGTCTAACCCAGAAAAACATGTATGCAAATCATCTGAATTCTTGCTTTTAATTTGCATGATGTTGAGGGGTTCTTCTGAGGTTATGATGTATGGAAAACTGGTAAAATTAAACACAGATGTACTTTTATTTCACACACAAAATATAACTGGAAAGCCTTAACAGGGAATTTGCACAATGAAATTATTCCCTCTAGCCACCTGAAGTGGTCATCTAGTTCAGAATGAACTCAGCTTGAATAAGGTAGACTGGGCAAATGAAAACCATGTGTTTTCTCTGTATATTTTTCTCTGTCTACTGGGGGAAAAGGTTTACTATCCCCTTCATATGACAGCCCCTGAAATTTACCAGTCTGGAATTACTCCAGCCATGTTCTTAGTGTGGTCACTGGACATCAGCTGTGAAAACACACTTCAGAACAAGGGCAGCAGTGCAGCAACCTACTCAGCCCAGTCAGCCTAAGAGATGAAGAGTGAACTTCTCCCCTTTGGTGAAACTGGCAGTCTAGGCAAAGGCATTTCTTGATCTTCTTTCCATTTCTTGTAGCTTCCTAGAGACATAAGATCAGCTTCAAACGAAGTCTCCAAGCTGTATCAAGGAAAGAATAACGCACTTCCCTTGATTATGAGAAACTGGCTTCCTGCCTATTCCAGCCCTCAGGGTTACACTGACAGATAACGTGTCTGCTGAGGAGCAACCCATGTGTCAACAATTAATGTTTCCCAATTCTGTCTGTCTCATTCCTTTCCTTGGTGTTGGACATGATAGCCATTATATAGGCAGTTGTTTTAGAACAGCCTTCAGTGAATTCCCTGGCAAATGTGAAGTAGGATTTGCAATGCAAATATTACATGACTATCCGAATCATGTAATATTTCTAGTGCACTTTTACCATCCCCGTTATTTTTTCACTGTGTCTCAAATGAAAGGTTACAAAGAGGTACTGTCTAAATAACTCTTTCAATTTCTTTACAATTAAATTAGAATATTTTTTTTAAGATCCAGAAAATGGCCAAAAGAAAAAAACAAAAAACAAACAAACAAAAAAAGCGAACTAAAAAAAACCTATTCAGAAATACACTTAGAAAGTAAATTAAGGTATTGAGCACCTAACATCAACAGTGTACATGCACCGTGGGGAAGTAGGAGTAGGAAAAATAATTTCAATTTTCCATGAAAAACTTTCTGACTTGTCAAATTAAATTATTTGTACTGCTTCCATGTAGTCTCACCCAAAAAGTATTCTCGTAATCTGGCTTGCAAAAAGAGATGTTCACTGTAAATTTTAATTAAATATTGCAAAATATTTCCAGAAAGTGAAGCTGAAATTTACACGAAGATTTCAGAGCAGCAGACTGATCAAAGAAATCATGCTCAATTAGTCAGGGAAAAGGAATTATAACATGTCTGGGCAAGATACTAGATAGCTTACACATTATCATCAGTGTTCAAAACAAATAGTGTACAGAATGTGTAGAGCATAAGTCACTCTGCTTTGGTACTCAGATTAATTCCCAAATAATCTGAAAGAGTAAGGAGATCTTTATAACACAAAGACATAGAAATGTGATTGAATAAATTATTCATTTCAAAAGATCCTCCCATCTTGCCTCCCAAAACTATAGACATGTATCACAGTGAAGGGGATGTAATAAAAACCTATAAAGAAAACACACTTCCCAGTTCTTAGAGATAGCAAGAAGTGTAGCAGCAATGAATGGATGTAAAGATGTACCAGTTTCTCTGCATCTTCGTATTTATTTCCTAAACTACTCGACCTTTCCTATTTGAACCCTGAAAGACAACGGAGCTCAAATAGCTTCCTCTCTGATCAAAATAGACACTGATACTTGTGGCAAAAAGAGTGAGTCATAATACATAGAATATTTCCATTTCAAATGATTTAAAATGCTGCAGCTCAGTGAAGTCTGATATAACGCCAGGAGGCTTCTTACCTTGTGTATGCATGGCATAGAATACTTTGAAGCATCTAATAACACCTTAATGTGCTATATCTTAAATCATTCACTTCACTTGGACAATAACCTTGGCATGCTTTTCTCATTTCTAAATGCCACTGGCATTTGTATTACCAGCTTCCATGAGACTAAATTATCATAGGAAACATGAAAAATCTCCAACTGGGAACCTGCAATAGCCCTTGAGCAGAACGGGTATGAGGAATCCCTCAGAAAGGAAGGTCTGCCTGCAAGAGAAGTTACAGGCTCCATCTGAATTGGAGGGATTAAGGATAAGAGATGAAAGAACATGAGTACATCATTAGGGGACAGTACAACAAGTGAAATACATCTTTGTCCTCTCAGAAGATTACTCAATCCCATTATATCCCCTCTTCCTGCTAGCCACCTTGTTACATTTGTCCTTCCCAATAACAAGGACAAAGGCAAATGCAAAGCGATATGTATCTTTTTCATCTCATGCCATATCTGCTCTTATGTAATTTATTTATTTATTGTAAGACCATTACTGAAAGTAATGAAATAATAGACAAAAAACAAACTGGGGATTCACTTCTCTGCCACAAACTGAAGTGCGCTTAGCACTCCTTCCTTCTTGTGTCTGAGCACAGCCCTGCCTCAGCTGGCATCTTTGCAGTGTGTCCGTGATTAAGGTAAAAAATGCTGTAAGATCCAACAGTTTCAGTCTAGAAGTATTTAATCCAAGAGTAGCTCCGGGACTACAGAAACACTAGGTTCACATGAGACCATGAAGAATAAAGGAATAACCTTCCCAACAGTAAGGATTTCAAATATGTTCTGTAATAACACTGGCTTCCTATTAAACTACATTATTAAAGACATCTCCCTTAACATTCAGAACTGCCAAATAGATGTGCAGCTTTGACAGTGCAGATACGAACTGTGTAGAGTTATTATCATAATAGAATTGTTTCAGATGGAAGGAACTTTAAAAGCTAATAGAATAAACAGGAGCACCTGTATCTCAATTATGTTGCTCAGAGACTGATCCAGACTGACCTTGAAGGGAGTCATGGCTCCAGGGATGGGGCAGCCACCACCTCTCTGGGCAGTCTATGCCAGTGTCTCACCACCCTTAGTGTAAAAAACTTCTTCCTTATATCCAGCCTAAATCTTTCCTCTTTTAGTTCAAAACCTTTTCCCCTTATGCTATCACAGCAGACCCTGCTAAACAGTCTGCCCCCTTCTTTCTTACAGCCTCACTTTAGATACTGAAACGCTGCTCTCATGTCTCCCCAGAGTCTTCTCTTCTCCAGGCTGTACAGCCCTAATTCTCTCAGCCTGTTCTTGATGCGGAGTGATTTTTCTCCCCCAGCCCTCACAATGTTCAAGCACATGAGATTCAGGGATGTGAGGGATATGAGAAGATTGGCTGCTCAAGAAGGCCGAGGCAAAGAATTCATTGAATACCTAAGCCTTCTCCATATCTGTCATAGCCAGTTTTCCCTTCTCATTTATCAGATCGGGTACATTTTCTTTGGCCAGTCTCTTCTGACAAATGTAACAAGCCCATCTTCTTCAAAATCACAAACTCTGGTGGGGCACAGTTAATACAGTCCAGGCTGCCTCTAATCTTAACTTCTTTAATGAGAAGGTAAGCACTAAGTAAAGGAGAAGCAGTAATGCCTCTCCTCTTTTCAGTTTGTTTTATATCAAGACCAAGAAGTTATACTCAGCATGCTCCAGGAGTCTTTGGGATTGCTTGCAGACTCCCATATTGTTTTCCCCAGCAGATATTTGTGTGCTTAAAATAACCCATCAGGATGAGAGCCTGAAAACATAACACTCTCTATTCATTGCCTATTGCATATTTAAGAGATACAAGACATCAAATAAATAAACAAGTGGATTAGAGGGCTAAGCTTCTGGAATTACTGCTGTTTATTTGAAGCTAAAGACAGCAATTTTTAGAATGTTCTTAGTAATTGTACCAACCCTTCTTTTGTAGACTGGCTGTAAGAAAACAAAAGTGTTATGAAAGCTTTCTTTGGAAGATGCTACCATCTTTAAAACCAGTGAGTATATTTCTGGCAAATTATTTTTACAAAGCTAATCCATGATGTGGACTTTATGGAAAGGCCTTTCTTTTGTCAGATCCATTGAGCTGCGACCAGGTCATGTCATGTTCTGTTTTCACCTGTCCCACCTGCTAAGTTCTTCAAAATCAGAGATGAAAATGCAGTTTGTAAGCTGCTTGTTTTCACACTATACAATCACTTCTGAAATAGTTAAAACTCCAAAAAAATCAAGTTAGGTAAGCTGGAATACCATTCGTTGAATATAAATTTCTTGAAGTCTCCCCATAAGGGGAAAAGAAGTCACTTTATGTATTTGTTGAACAGAAAATGTGGCATTGCAAAGCCTATGAATTACATAGTGTTCTCCTTGAAAAATAGAATTGCATAATATGTTGTTTTACTACTGCACGTAGTAAAAAATCATTCTTAGGTCCGAAAGCCAGAAAAAACAACACATGAAAGGACAAACTGACTACAAGTTCACTGCTTTGGATATAAAAAGGTATCTGGCATGATGAAGTCTTTTTTAGTCCATGTGTTTTTCATTTGAATTGGTTCATGTAAGGTTCTTTCAAGGGGAGGAAAAAAAACGCGATAAATCTCCTTAGGAATAGAGCTGTGCAAGCTTGGGAAACTCGCTGGGCAAGCTAGCTTCTTTTGTCTGCCAAATTCTAGGGGCACAAGAGCCTAATGAGAGCTTAATTAAAATTGATGTGAAAAAATTAAACACTTTAAAGTATTGTTTTGGGGCTTGCAAAGCTCATGCCAGTGAAAGTCAATCATTTTGTGGCTTTGGAATTTAGTTTAATTAATATTTTTTCTTTTTATCTGCAGGCCTCTCTTGCTATCTCTTGTCTCTCCATCTGAAATGAAACAAACCAGGAAAAATTGTGTTAGGAAAAAGTCCATCTACCTCTTTTCCTCAGTTTCCCTAAGTCCACAAAAGAGAACATATAAATGTTCACGTCAGAGTTTAGATGCATTTCCCCTTTCAGGACATTTTTCTACGTGGTCTTTTGCATGCAAGCATGAAATCATTCTGTCTGCACTCTGAGCATATGTGCATTCACTCTACGCATCCTTGGATGAGCATGCTGCTTAGCACAAATTGATAATTTTCTGTCTTTCAGCGGGGGCTTTAGTTTGGGCTCCACACTAAATGCAGTAACATGGCTTCCAGTTTAGAGCTGTCATACATCCAGCTGGCTCCAATCTTGGGCTGAGAAACTTGTATTCTGCCTGCAAAAGTCTATGTAGACATACTCTGATACTCATTCACACTGGGCTTGATCTGATGCCTGCTGGAATAAAGAATAGTCTTTAGACTTCAGTAGGTTTTGCAATAATCTTTTTTCAGTGCTTGCATGAAGTATTTATCACTCAGAACTTCTAGGGACTTCAGCAGGCCTCAGAATGCTCAATATCTAAGAAGCTTTTGCCATTTCAGTTCAGACGTCCATTCCACACAAACATCAACAGTCTTGTTCCAAGCGAACTCTGGTTTTAGTGACAGATTTAATGAGCATGAGCATCATTCTTCATGTCAGTAACTCTGTTGGCACCTCTGCCTCAAGAACTTGGAACTCCAGTAAGTTCAGGGATGCAAGTAGAACTTGCTTTGTTTGTAGCACGGATTAGAGTCTATTGTGCACCAGCAGGATAGGGAACCAGTGGTGTTACCACAACCTGATGACTGTGAATAGCCAGTCTTTATGAGAACAAAGGTTACTTGAAGGAAAAATTGCATCATAACTAAAGGTAGTTTTAAATAAAACAGTATTCTCCAATCCCTTAGAAATAACACTCTTCATACATGCTCTAACAAGGCTTCAATGGCAGCAAGTAATTCTGTTTATTTTCACATCCAACATATTTACTCAAGCTAGAATAGAGAAGTTTAGTCTATTGGCAATGATTTTGGGGGGCTGTTCATTGTTTTCATTTGGCAAAAGAAACAAATATTGTAAAAAAAATCACTTCTGGGTTTAGGAGGAAAAAAAAGCCTACTTCCGGGAATGGTTAATCTCAAAAATAGAATTTGTGAGCCTTCTTTTATAACTTTGTATTACAAACCAAGCAGAAAAAAACCAAAACAATCTGAGTGGTGGAGCCATATGACGAACCGGGTGAGGCTTTTTTCTGCTAAGTTAAATCTTTCTGTGAGGTAGGCCAACAGATATCAGCTATCTCTGGAGGTGAACACATTTATATCTCAAGGGAATACTGTCAAGCCTCTAGAGAGAACAACACTGTTTCTCAGCGTTCCCAGGGAAACCAAGCTGAAAGCAGAAATCACAAGGAAGCAGCCATCACAGAACACTGACCAGCTCAGCTGTAGGTGCATGTGCTTCACAGAAATTCCACTTCTGTATTTTTTTCCTCTTTCCTCTTTTTTTTTTTATTCCTAACAGTGAGTAGATGTTTCAGTCCCATTGCTCCTGCAGGTGAGCTCATCTGAATAATAAGGAATCTGATTTTGCAGGAACATCTATTTTACATTTACATAAAGTCTACTGCAGTCAGTTGAACAAACAAACTTCCAGTAAATACTGAGAAAAGCGGTAACAGTGAAAAATATCCCATCTTGGAAGCATTTATACAACTAAATTTTTACAATGAAAACATTTATTCAACTCAAGGGCAAGAAAGCAATCATTTAAAATTCATATATGCTTTCTTTTCATAATAATCATCTCTACCTCTGTACTAAAGGTAGCTTCTTACATTGTATGCACTCTTATCTGTGCTACTTCTTTTGCTACTCTCATTACTACAAAGGATTTTCAATGCCAAGTAACAACACTGTTAGAGTCAACCTAGAATCTTTTAATCAAATAATCAAACTAAATATCAAAAGGCAATTGAAATGAAAAGATTTCAGTTTATTTTTGTTTTTAAGTTGAACATGATGAAAGCATCGTCATTATTTTATTTCCTCCCACTTATTTAGGCCCTGCTGTATGACTAGAGCGATACTGATACACGATTACAGAAGCAGGTTGAAGTTAGATCAAAGCACTTTTTACCACTCTCCTGGAACTTCAGAGGTACTGTTCCATGTTTCCTCTTCTGACTAATTTACAGAAAAACAAATTTTCAGTTTATACTTCTATCCTCAAAAACATTCAAAACATCAGAAAGAATTGCTACTACATACACATTTGTCATACCATGCCAGTTCTTCATTTTGAATTAAAAGTTCTTACCAAGAGATAAATAGATCTTCTACCTTTTTCTATAACCATGATACCCGGTTTTCTGGCAAATAATGTGAGCAGTGTTTCTATTATTATCAGTAACCATTTTGTTATACCTTATGTACTATGTAACTTACACAACATTCCAAAACAGCAGATTCTTGTGCCTAAACAATTTGCAATTTACAAGGAAAAGTAGCACCATTGCACCCAGACAAACTGCAATACAGAACAGGAAAGTGACCTCAAGATCTCAGACATACTGTAATAGGAATGAATGTGGCTTCCACTGTGTGGCTAGCCAACTCTCTTAGCCCCAAAACAACTGAACCTATAAGCTCTTAAAACTGTTAGGCTGCCACGAAGGTATTTGCATCAGCTCACCTGAAGTCAACTAGCTTCAACATTAGCATAAATGCCTAAGTAAGGAGCCTACAACCCCCATACTGAATAGAAATAAATGTATTCTTTCAGAGGAATTCAAAGCAGGATGTATCCTGAGCCACTATTTGCAGAGGCAATTCTCTCTTTCTTGCAACTTAAGGAGTCACAAGAATTTGGACACTTAGTGGTCGGATATTAGGCAACATAAACACTCCAACTGAACAAGGACAGTGAAGCTCCATTGCCCCTCTGAGGGCTCAACCCATTTTTTTCCATTGTGTTTCCACAATCTGTATAGCAAGAGCTGTAACGTTTCCACACCCTGTCCATTTCCCAAAACCCAGACAAAAACCGTCTCTACAGTGGTAGTGAGTGCAGAATTAAACAGAACACCACAAAAAAAAAAAAAAAAAAAAAAAAAAAGGGTGGGAAATCATGGACATGTGAAATTGCAGCTGTGTCTGCCATGATAGTTTAACAATGGTTTTGAGTTGATATGTCTGTAAGAATGAGGGGACAAAACTATTCTGAAAACATATAACCACAATAAGTTTATTATGAGAGAACATAATTAAAGAGATGTGAGGCTGTGAATGCTGATACACCACGAAGAGGGAAAGTAGATCAGAGACATGGAAGATGTTGTCTCATGTAGGATCTAAACTAAAGACAAGAATTTGACAACATGAAAAATACATCAGTAGTCTATGAATGCTTTTCAGATGATGAAAGACAGACTGTGGGGCTTGGTACAAAGCTTGCTATACAACTTTCTATCACTCCTGTCTGTCAGTTGCATTATCATAGGATCATAGAATTATAGAACAGCTTAGGTTGGAAGGAATCTTCCAACGCTCCTGCCTCAGGCAGGTTTGCTACCCACATCAGATTGCCTAGGGCTGCATCAAAACTGGCCTCAAACACCTCCAGAGGTGGGGCAGCCACAACCTCTAAGTGCCAGCCTGTTCCAGCAACTTACCACCCTCTGAGAGAGAAATTTTTCCCAAGCATCTTACCTAAATTTCCCCTCTTTTAGTTTAAAGCCATTCCACCTTGTGCTCTTCATATCCATGCCATATAAGACTGCCACGTACAAAGGAAGCCTTCTTCCTGTTTATAAGATCCCCTCAAGCAGGCTGCAGTGAGGTTTCCCCAGAGCCTTTTCTTTTCCAGGTTGAACAAATCAAGGTCCCTCCGCCTGTTTTCACAGGAGAACTGCTCCTACCCTATGATCATCTTTCAACTTTCACATCTTTCTTGTTGTATGGGAACTATTAAATCATGGCCTGAACCTCTGATTGATCACCTGAAGACCTGCCTAACTCCTCTGCTTGTTGATTATACATCTGTATACTCATTGATTATACTCTTCTGTTGGGAACCCTAGACCTAGAAGTGTAATACCTTTAAGGCTGGAAAGACAACTACAACAGTCATGACCTCAGCCAGGACTTCAGCTGCCTCTGAAGTGAAAAACCATCTTCAACATTTTTTTTACTGAGTCATGGACAGAATTTTTTCAACACCAAATACTAGTTTCACTCCTGGATATTTAAATATTTGAAATGCATCACCAAATTACAAGGGCTGTCCTTCACAACAGATTGTTCAGCTTTCCCAAGAGATGTAACTGTCCTTTTGGTTGAGCAGATTCACCTTAAAGATGGATTTCATCAAATGAAATTAGGTGCCACTATTTATGAAAGCATTTACAAATATCTGTGATGCAGGAGACTAGGAGACTTACAGCTCACTCTTTTCTAGAGAAATTTCTTGCCTAATTTTTTATTTTTATTTTGCTTTTGTTTCTTGCCTTCATTATTAAACAATGCTCTTCATTCCTCTAAGATCCTAATGGGGAAGTCACTCTTTTGTACTTTTTTATATGGCTCTGTGCTTTGATTTAACTGACAGCAGTTAGCTCTGTCTCTTGCATTACAGCTGAGTTGCCTGTTGACTCTCCTCTAAAAGCTGATACTGTTTATTCATGAACAAATTTTGCTTCTCTGACATATCATTTAGCTCTGTGAAGACTTTAAGCAAGGCTACTGGCACTAAGACGTTGCTCTCCACTTTTCTCTTTGAACTTGTTTTGTACCAAACAGGTACCCTCTAGGTAGTTTATCCATGCCTTGGGAAAGATGCGCAATTGTCTTCTCAGTCTCTTCTACCATTCACAGAAAGGTAAAACAGAGTCATCTGCTGCCAGCCGTTTTTCCTTTCTTTTGTCTTGTGGGCCACTGGAGATTAATGGTAGACTAAGTGCAGTGACATTACTACTTTACAGAAATGCAGGACCACTTTACTCTCAAATACAGGGTACAAATGTAATGTCCACACTACAGCAAGACAGCCACAAGACACATGTTCAGCACATGGCTATGTCAGCCATATTGCTCTGCTGCACACACACAGGTTTCACGTGCCAGCTGGACAGGGGACACAACAGATGATGGCTGCTGCAAGCTGACTGAGAAGTGCCTAGCTCTACCTCAGTCACTAAGCCTGTTACAGCTCCGCTCTCATGGCTAGTGTCCAAATGCTTTGAACCCAATAGAAATCTCCATCCCTTTCTTTAAGCCCATTTTATAGAACATCTGTAATAACAGTGCAACCAGAGGACAAACTGTGCTCATGTAAATAAGCCCAGGGGGAAATTTCATGCCATATTCCCACCATACTCTCTTTGTTCTGTTCCCTTCTTGTTCCAGTGACAGCTGTGGCCTGGGCAAAGCCTAATATTCATGTGGAAATGTGTGGTATTTTTAGTCATATTTCCTAAGAACATGAGAATTATGAGATCATGTCCTCCACGTGACCATCAGTGTTTATGAAGAGGAGGGCCATCATATAAGTATTAGAGATATCAGTAAAAAACATTGTTCCTGGTAACTTTTTAACTTGTTTTTCAACCTCAACCAAATGAGACAGAAGGTTAGGGGGCGCTAACAAACATTTTATATAGTCCCTGAGAAAGAGGTGCCACTAATATGAAAGTATAAACCATGCATAAAGCAGCACACCTAATATGAAACAAAAAAAATCTGCACAGTTCCTTTTCCCATCTCTATCCATGGGACAAAATGGGACATATACAAAAGCATAGCAAATCAAACTTCACTAGCCCTGTTATTTGTTGTATTACTTTTTCTTCTGTCACACTCAGGGTAAACAAGGATTATCTCCCTGAATATCCTTCCCAGTCTCACACACTTCAGTACAATACTAGCCAACTAGAACTGACTCTTGCAAGCTCTATAATCATCAAGACAGGAAAAAGAGTGTCAGAATGGCATCATCTTATAAGTCTTCTGCTCTCAGGTTGGCAAAGCTACAATATTATGAAGGCTTAATGTTTGTACCTTGATTGTCTGGTTTCTTCCTGTTTTTACATCTTCTGATGTACTGGTTGCAGAGGCATGAACTGGTAACACTGCTTTATATATATATATATATATATATATATATATATATGCTTTATATATAGCAGGTTACATGGCTGTACACAGGAAAGGTACATTTATATTCATTATTTGAAACATATGAGCAACAAAAAGCATCTATCAGACTAGATGGTTGCTGCTGACATGTGTTAAAGTAGATAATAATAGGTTGGCAACCCTGAACATAGCAAAAGGTTTGAAACTAGCTGATTGTTATGATATTTTTAAACCCAGGCCATTCCATGATCGTACAAATGCACCAAAGAACAAATAACGTTAATAATGGGTAACTGGGCAATTTAGAAGTAAAGAAAGACACTCGCATCAACTTTTCTTTAGGCTGTTAAGAACTTGCACTCTACCAAGTC
The DNA here is from genome assembly GCF_019238085.1 of Lagopus leucura. Taxonomy (NCBI): domain Eukaryota; kingdom Metazoa; phylum Chordata; class Aves; order Galliformes; family Phasianidae; genus Lagopus; species Lagopus leucura. The sequence continues at coordinate 32,111,478 of NW_024962250.1, forward strand.
CCAAAATCTCAGTAAAATAAGAGTGAACTGGAAGTTAAATTAAATATCCCACTGTCATGAAAGAAGCGGCCTTGCTGCACACTGTAAATTCTGAGAAATCCCATTAATGCTGTAGACAATGTGCTCAAGTTTCATACTATGAAACTCCCCCAAAACAGGCTGCAGGGCAATGGGCAACATGATCCCTTTGTAAACTTTGGTAATTTTCTAACCCACACTTGTGTTGCAAATTTAAATTGACCCTAAACGTAAAATTTATGCCAAAAAAGGAATTTCTAGGGTTTTTGTTTTTTTTCCTTCCATCATTGTCCTTACTCTGAAATTGACTTTTTGTTTGATCAACTCAGAGACTTAATTTGCTAACAGCTACTGACAACAGTGATTCAATATCATCACGAGTTTCCATCTTTAACTACTACATCGCTTAGAAAGCACTGAAAAGTTACAACTTTACATTATGCTATGATTCTTCAAACACGCTATGGAGTCTGTGACAGGATAACAATGAATACCAATTTTATTTCTTGGTCCAATATGGAAAGACAAAGATAATAATCACAAAACTCTTCACAAAGGACCAACACCCCAGCAGTACAAATTGACTTGGCCATAATACCGTGCTAGTGATTTTACAGCTTTTACATCAGACGAAAAAGTCACATAGATATGGCCACACAGATATAGACTCAATGAAGAGGTTATTCCTCAGTGCTTGACAGTAATATTTATACTGGGCAGAGTGTAGATTCAGAGGTATGGAAATACTTATTTTACAGAGCACAGATAAATTCAAAAGGCATAGGTCTATTTTTCAAACTGTTGAAAGACTTTCTCTTGCTGTATTGAAGTAAGCCTGTTAGGGAAAATACCATGATTCTGCCTCACTTTCAGATTTCTGAATGCTCTTGAAGCTCTGTTTTCTTCAGATATGTGTGTCTTTACATTCCTTTGTTGACACAAATTGGGTAGTGTATAATCCATCTCACATTAAGGTATATAGAGAAACTTGCAAGAAGTCAGGTTGGCCAATAGCCCTTTTCCATACTGCATTGTTCCAATAGTATCCCAACTTCACAGAATCACAGAATCACCTGGGTTGGAAGGGACCTCAAGGATCATGTAGTTCCAACCCCCCTGCCTAGCAGGGCCACCAAACATACACATTTAGATCAGGTTGCCCAGGACCCCGTCCAACCTGGCCTTGAACACATCCAAGGACGGGGCATCCACAACCTCCCTGGGCAGCCCGTTCCAGGGCCTAACCACTCTCCTAGTAAAGAACTTCTCCCTAACATCCAACCTAAATCTTCCTTCCTTCAACTTGGATCCATTTCCCCTAGTCCTGCTATTGTCAGCCCTTTTGAAGAGTTTACTACCCTCCTGGGTGTAGGTTCCCCTCAGGTATTGATAGGCTGCAATGAGGTCACCCCGCAACCTTCTCTTCTCCAGGCTGAACAAGCCCAACTCCCTCAGCCTGTCCTCATAGGGGAGGTGCTCCAGCCCCCTGATCATCTTAGTCGCCCTCCTCTGGACCCTTTCCAAAATCTCAATGTCTTTCTTGTACTGAGGGCTCCACACCTGGACACAGTACTCCAGATGGGGCCTCACAAGAGCCGAGTAGAGAGGGACAATCACCTCCCTGTCCCTGCTGACCACCCCTCCCCTGATGGAGCCCAGGATCCCATTTGCCTTTTGAGCTGCCAGAGTGCACTGCTGGCTCATGTTCAGTCTCTCGTCCATCAGGACCCCCAGGTCCTTCTCTGCCGAGCTGCTCTCAAGGACCACTCCTCCCAGCCTGTACGGGTGCCTGGGGTTCTTCCGGCCCAAATGCAAAACCTTGCACTTTGCCGTGTTGAACCTCATCAGGTTCACCCGAGCCCAGCTTTCCAGCCTGTCGAGGTCCCTCTGAATGGCATCCCTTCCTTCCACCATATCAACCGCACCACTCAGCTTGGTGTCGTCAGCAAACTTGCTGAGGGTGCACTCAATTCCCTCATCAATGTCATTAATAAAGATGTTAAAGAGCACCGGTCCCAAGACAGACCCTTGGGGGACACCACTTGTTACCGGCCTCCACCTGGACATAGAGCCATTGACCACCACCCTCTGTCTGCGGCCTTTCAACCAATTGCTTATCCATCGGGTCGTCCACCCATCAAATCCACTTCCCTCCAATTTGGAGATGAGGATGTGGTGGGGAACCATGTCAAAGGCCTTGCTCAGGTCCAGGTAAATGACATCGGTCACCTTCCCTTCGTCCACCAATGCTGTCACTCCATCATAGAAGGCCACAAGATTAGTTAGGCATGACCTTCCTTTGGTGAAGCCGTGCTGGCTGTCTCGGATCACATGCTCATTCTTTATGTGACCGAGCATGTTGTCCAGGAGGATCTGTTCCATGATCTTCCCAGGCACGGAGGTGAGACTCACCGGCCTGTAGTTCCCTGGGTCCTCCCTGCTCCCCTTCTTGTATATGGGAGTGACGTGACCCTTCCTCCAGTCATCCGGGACCTCACCTGACAGCCACGACTTCTCAAATATGATGGAGAGCGGCTCAGCAACCACCTCAGCCAGCTCCTTCAAGACCCTGGGATGCACGCCATCCGGCCCCATAGACTTGTATTCATTCAGTCTAAGGAGGCAACTTCTTATCTTTGATATTGGTATCAAACAACTATTTTTTAACAAAAGGAGGAAAATGAAATGTCAAAAGCTTCAGATTTGCTTTTATCCTGGATGAGCATGATTGAAACAAACAACTCAAAAGCTACATAGACTGGTTACAGAGAAGGACTTTTTACAAGAGAAAAAAATAGAGAAAATGGAGAATGCTAAAAAAGTGAAGAGTAACAGTACCAAGTACGGAGATGAGATGAGAGCATGAAAGGGAAAACATTAGTTAGGAAGAAAAGACTGAAAATGTGTGGAGGCTTTATTAGTATGCAGTCTCATTATTACGAGTCATAATTGAGCAATTATGCCTTAGAGGAGTTCCTTTGATTCACAGTAAAAACTAGGAAGAACTGGAAACGTAGAAGACCAAGCATTAGTGACAAAGAATACCAAAAGTTCAGAATTTCAAATTAGGAGAATATTTCAAGTGTTCTGATATTGTATATTTGTAGTATTCTACTATGATGCTAGCAATCATATCAATATGTAGAGGTGGATGTTCTACGCTAAGATCACTTAAGTGATTTCTCCAGCAGTGGATTGGACTGCTTCATACCTGGTAGATTTCTTAACGATATATGTCTAACCTATTCTTAAATTCTTCCAAAAAAACAAACAAAAAAAAACAAACAAACAACAAAAAAAAAAAAACAAAAAAAAACCACGACATGTCATGTTATCCCTGGTCTGCTCCTGCATTTCCTTGATCTTCGCCTGTATTTCGTTGCATGCTTTAATACAGATCATTTATGAACTGGAGAGATCCTGTTAACCAGATGTATATCCACTATGGATGAAAAACTGCTGGAATATATTTTTATTGCTTCCTCATATCTAATCTTCCAGCTTTGTGTATCACTAAAATTACCTCTGCTATCCTGATGGCTGTGGAGGAGCTTTTTTCCCCCCCTCTAGTCATTAGGGTTAAATAAAGCTGAAGCTAAGACCTAAAAGAATTTTTGTTGCTCTTTAATGATACCAGCACATTTTAGCTTTCTTCTTTTCAGGAGCGTCTGAAAGTAGAAAATCAAAAATGAAACAAGATTTAGATAGGCTAGTATGCAAACCTCAGGGAAGTAATACCTGATATGAAATTTGGGCTAGCATGCAGTAGTGAAATGGGAACACGTGTAACAAATCTCCACTTTTGTTTCTGGAGGAAGTCAGACAGCAAAGAATAGCAGTGTCAAGAGACTGTTCTGCGACCTGGTGAGCAACTACCTATTCAAAACATCAGCCTTCCTCAACCACCCATCCCAACAATACTCCAGATGCCCCAGAAACAAACCTCCAAGATGGCCTGACCGATGTAGCTGGAGGTACACTGGAGAGTTAACATTATGGCACCAGGTAGCACAAACACAGTACCATGACAAATTTACTGCTACATCGCATGATCTATGCAAGTGTGGTATGCCCACCAACACCCAGGCCTGTGACATCCATTTGTCATATTTCCAGGAAAATATTTCCAACCCTTTAAAGTTTCCTACAATTATTGAAGATCTAGGGTTTTGTGGCATTTATGTCCATTTACATAACTTCTGTAAATCTGTTGCTAATTCTTGTATTTGCTTCTTTATTCCATTTGTCCGATGCCCTTTGAGTGGTTTTAATAAAATCACATATTATGACTAACATTTACTGTCCTCCCATCAGAGAATCCTTTTATGTCTCAAATAACAGTTCTGTCAACTGGATCCCAGGCCTTAATTCCTTACACACCCAAATTTTTCATCCTGCTCAGACATTTTGGGATTCCTTCAAGATGTAGGATGGGACTTCAAGAGGAACAAGGTGATGCTTACACTGTGCATGCTAGGAAGTCATATTATCCTTCTGATAGTGAAAATTCCCACTGTTAGGACTTAATAAAGCAGTGAGAGCTAGTCTTCCAGATCTACAGAAGAAACGCAATCAAGATACACTCAACTCAACATCTGGAGCATATTTGTAAGTTCTAAGAAATATATGAGAGAGCAAACAATTTATGGCTTATGGTAGCCATACCACAGGAGGATTTTACAAATAAGCTACCTTTCTGGATGGATTACTACATTACTCAGCTATGCCCAAAGACAGAATTCACTAAAAAATATTGTGCATGGACATCATTAATGCTAATTGTTATAAAAATAATTCTACTAATCAGTTAGTTTCCTGGGATCTGAAATGGCTTATGTACTGAACAAGGATATTCCAGGAAAAATTAATCCACAAGTAGTTAGTCTTTTTCTACTGCACAAAGCCAAATATGCTTGGCACTGCAGCTGCTGGCTACCAAGATAAAGCCATAAGATCTTGTAATGGCATGTTGTAGTCTTTAAATATTCACAGATGTATGCGTAATGCAGGGTTCCCATCACATTGGCCAACTCTGACTTGACAGTGCTTGCAAACCCTCTGATAATCACAGAAAGGTCATGAATAGAAACGTGGAGGTTTGAAAAGCTGATGACAACAAATATAATCATTTCAGTAGTCTCTAGTACGTTCCTGAGCATTACACCCAAGAATACAATAATTCCTATAAGAATATGTTGAATACTAGAACACACTGCCCACAGAGATTACAGTCTCCCTTTCTGGAGATATTGAAGACCCACCCGAACATTTTCCTGTGCAACTTACTCTAGGAAGCCTGGTTTAACAGAGAGTTGGAATACATGACTTCCAGAAGTCTTTGCTAATTCCTACACTTCTGTGATTCTGTAACCCCAACAACAAGTTTATATACTGGTCCAGAATTGTTCTTTCAAAAGGAAAAAGAAAAATCAAACAGGGAACAACAACAAAAATAAGATGATGTACAATTAAAAAATGTACAATTAGAATGGTGGCATGGTTAGGATAGTAACTTACAGGTTTATAGATAGAAAGACTATTGTAGGGGAAAGATACAATCAAAAATGAAATGCTCACTTACGTCCTAGGCTCACAGTAGAGAACTACAAAACAAAGGATCTCCAGAAAGAGAACCTTCCCTACTGGCAGTCAGTCCTTTAATAGGGTCTAGGAGAGGTGGAACCAGGCTCACAGGTGAATTGTCTTCACCTGTGCTCACATGGCTGACTCAGTCCTTGCCTCAGGTGATCAATCACTGGTTCAGGCTCAACAGTTGTGACTCAACAGTTTCCATATAGGTGACTAGGTGATTTTTAAAAAAGAAATAATTGTGTATAACTGAATTACTTTTTTGGCCTGGATCTTTATCTGAATACTTGATCACTTAGAAAAATGAGATGTAAGAAGTAAAAAAGTTCTTACTCAGAAGTTTGTGTGTAGGTTTGTCCTACTTTTCAGGTTCTACTCCCAATTACCTTAGATACTATAGTATGTTTAACTTTAAACCAGTGCCTAGAGGCAATAAATAGTTCAAATCTAGTTAAAAGTTTGTACCACAGGTATTTCTAGTTTAATGTTTAACACTGCGTCTTCAGAAAAATACAACAGCAAAAAAAGCAGCCCAAAGTCAGAATGTGCTGACTATGTTGGGAAAACAACATAATGATGAAGGTAGAAAGAATCAGCTTAGTTCTTTGAGAAAAATTCTCTGTTTTTCCAACATCCTGACAAATCAAATATGTTTTGTGCAAAGAAGATGGAGGAAAAAAATTAAGCTTGTGTTACTGGGATGGAAAAGAACAGGCTGCCCAGTTCAGACACTCTGCATAGCTCTGACAGCCACGTGCAGCAAAATAAGAATGGAAAACATTCTCTTGGTCTTGGCCTCAGGTAAGCTGCAGAGGCTATTTAGTTAATCTCACAAATTGTTTGGGAAATTGGAGCAGCTAAAGAGCATTTGGAGTACAATCTTTTTTGTGTCATTTTCGTAACTGTGTTCCATCACTTTTTCTCAAATTCCACATTTGCATTTTTCAAGAAAATGTATTTAAATTCTTTTAAATATGAAAACAACTTTGCGTCAAATGACACACTTGGATTGGGCAGTCTTTAAAATCAAATTGTGCCACTCTTGCTCTTGCAGTGTACTGGCCTAGGTCCAGCCTGTTAAGAGGACAAGAGAATGCCTGTGGCTGTGCTGCAAAGGCCAATATAAACATTAGCAATGTGGGTGTCTTGTGCCAACGATGTCAGGGCCACCAGTGAGTATGTGGCACCCATGAGTGCCATACTCTTCACATCTGTTACCCACTGGCTGATCAAGGCCTTTTGTCAAAACAGAAGAAAAACAGCAAAGAAGAAAAGAGCAGCTGGTCCCACAAGTAGAAAGGAAGAAACCAAAGGATGGACTCCCTGGTATGGACCCATATATTGGAGCAGTTCTTGAAGAGTCAATTGCCTGCAGGATCTGTGTAGGATCAGTTTGTGAAAGACAAAATCCTATGAGAGGGATCCCACATGGAACAGGGGCAGAGAGTGTCCATGGCACAGACCAAGGATTATGGACTCACTGCAGCCCCATTCCCTGTTCCCCTGTGCCACTTTGGGAGAGATGGCAGAAGAGCATGGATGGGTTTCTCGGTGCTCTAGTCCATTAGCAATAGGAAATAATGACAATGATGCCCCGATGCCAAGCCCTTTTTGCCCATGACAGTAATTGGTGAGTGATCTACCTTTTCTTATCTCAACCTATCAGCTTTAGTGTCTGTATGAGGATGAAATGCACAAAGGACAAGAAGACAATATTTTCAGCAGAAAGAGATCATTTATACTGATGAAATGGCAGCTAGACATGTATTATTACAGAAGTATATAGTCTTTTTCAGGAACTATTAAGGTTTTTAAAAATAATAAAACTGAAACATTTACATAATAAATGCATGCAGTTTGGGCAACAAAATAGAACTTTAGAGCTAGCATGGAGTGAGAAACTGGTTATTATAACAAAACAGTAGGCTAATAGTCATGGCTGCAGAAAATGAGTTCAGTGAGCATTTGATCAAATTGGTAAAAACAGTTGTTAGCATTTTCTCTTAATGATGTGGCTTTCAGCAAAGAGTGGTCTAACAAGTCTTTCAGGTCTAACAAGATCATACTGATGCAGCCCTGGGGATCTGCCATGGGCCAGTACAGCAAGAAGGGACAGAGTTCTCATTAACATTTCTAAAGGCAGAATTATGACAGAGAACAGTCTCATTTGGGAAAACCTTAATTTTTCATATTGAGATTGGAAAGAAAACACAACTTTCTGCCAGGTGCAGTAAAAAGTTCTGGAATCAATTTCAAGAGGCTCTACAGAAACACAACAAAAGCAAACACAACCCAAGCTCTAAATGACCCCAGCTGAGCTCCCTCTCAGTATTTCATGAAACCAAATTAGCCACTTGGGCACTCAAGAATGAGCAAGATTTCTTCACTCACAAACCTCATATACCCTGACTTTAGAGAGGGAGGGAAGGAGGGTTTAAAGAAATAGCTATTTCTTAGCAGAAAAAGTGAAGCACGCTACACTTAAATGATAACTTGGAAAACCTTATAATTTATGGTACAGAGAGCTACCATCCATTTGAGAGCAACTACAATACTCATTGCCTTCTGGTGTGTCCAGCTGTTAAAGTGAAGAGCCAGAAATCCCTTCACGAGTTCACACAGCATGCACCCAGGTTGCTCACACCCAATGCTCACAAGTTGGCAGAGACCTAATACTTATCCCAAATAAAATTAGTATGCCTCTGTAGTTGGGTAAGGAAGATAAGATGCTGGCTCTTAATCTAGGCTGCTGTTTCTAGTGATCTTCAGACAGTCACCATTTGTCATCATTTTTGGAGAAAACTACTGTCATCCTTGCAACCTACTCCAGTCACAAGCTTTAAAAGGGAGTTGGACTAGATGATCTCCAGAAGTTCCTTCCAACTCCTACAAATCTGTGATTCTGAAACTTAGTGTGGAAAAATTAATTTCTAAGCAAACTTATGGAGTATGACCAAAGGAAGGACTCAATGGAAACAGAATTTTAATGATTGAGAAATAGCAGTGGTCATTCGAGGACAATGGTGGGGAAGCTGCAGGTGAAAAGACACAAATTGAGGCCTATGAAGTATTCCTGAACTTCTGGTAAAATATTTGCCTATATACAAGAGTGCAAGGAAAGAAAAATGTCGATATAGACATAGATTTCTTAAAAGTGAATCATGCTAGCCTGTTCCAATACCCTTATTTGATATTTAAAGACATTGGTGCTTTTCAATACAGTTCAAGAAATAAAAACCTATTTCTGATAGGCAACATCTGCTGTACAAATACCCATGTACTTAAAATTTCTGAAGAGAGCTGGAAAGCCCTTGCATTAGATACTACAATCAGGAAAAATGATTTGTATGATCACACCACAGATAAAACAGGCAATATTCAGCTCTAAATTTGGACTGATGCAAAGAAATGAAGCACAGTATCTGTAGTGGATAGCCTCCTTAAAATATGTTAATGGTGTTATTCTTTAATTATTTTTCCTTCGTCTTCCAGATAAATTTTTTAAGAGATGTTATTTACCATGCTGTAAGAAAAATGAGAAGTCTCACAGATACTGTGAGCAACATGTGATGCTTAACCTACATGTTGAGCAAGAAAATAAGCAAGCTGAATGAAATATATTAGTGTCCCTACTTTGTGGGCTCAATCACTGGTTTTACTGGCAGATACACACCCTGCTTGCATGCAGAAAAGCTTATTATCTATTCAGAGTACAAAAGCATTTGAATTCCATGCAATCAAGTAAAATTTCAAAATATAAGCATTCTGAAAGGCAAAATGCATAACAGATAGTTATCATCAATGGATAATGGCTTGTTAAGATATCCTACCCCACATTTAACATTTAGTAGAAGTCTTGAATTTCCTGATTACACTATGGTAAGTGAAATGCAATCTGTTGATAAACTTGAAGCACCAGGATTTATTTGTATAGGCAGAAAAATTCTAGTAAATATAAGAATATGTCAAAAGTTCTGATCTTCACTCAGAAGAAAGAGGAAGAAAGTAAGAGAGGAGAGGAACAGGAATCAAACCTGGCATGTTAATATATTCAAAAAATCGGCAGGAAATTTATAAAGCAAACTCAATCGACAGGAATGATTAACGAGCTGTAAAAAGCCCTTTAATATTACATAATATTTTCATTGTTCTATTGGTTGAAGAAGAAAACTGAAAACTTTAAATTTCCTTTTTCCTGCTTGCTCAAAGACAAAATTAATTAGAATTTGGATTGAAGGTCTGAGCAGAAAAAAAATATGCAGATGAAAATATTTACCTACTGGTCATACTCTGTTCCTCTCTAATATTTTGGAGGCATATCTGAAAAGTATGTGGGAGCTTTTTGGAGCTGACTCGGTTCCGGTTTGAGATTGTTGGGTGGTGATGTCAGTGACCAGCTGTGTTGCTCCACGCCAATGACCCACCACAAAGTCAGCGAAACAAGCTGAAGTAACATCTGGACTTATCAAAGTAAAAGCTTTTAAGTCTCAGTGCTTAGTCTTAACAAAAAAGAAATAATACTGGTAGCATACTCAGTCTTTTAAAGTCAATGTGATTTTTTCACCCTGATCTTCAGTGTAAAGAGGCTTTTGCTCCTTCTCTTTCTACAGTTTCCTTTTCCTCTGTTAAAGTGTCAGATCTTTCAGGTGTGTCCCTGTGCTTTATATTATTACTCTCAGTGTTACAATGAGTGTACAACAGCATCTGCAGGACACTGTAAATATAGTTGCACAGAACATCTGTCCCCTTTATGAAGGAGCTTACAAAGACTTTCCATATGTCCTGTCCTTAGACAAAATTGTATCCAATTCTCACTTCCCACAGCAAATGCTCCGACACAGCAAAAACATGAAAAAAGAAGCCACTATTCTCAGCTGTATACTTGGTGCAGATGACATAGTATTAATATACTTGGGAAGCAGAGTGTGATTTATATTTTAAAATGAAACTATTAATTTACCATCAACAGGAATAACAGCAATTTATCAGACAAGAGAAGAAGGAAAGATGGAGATAAGAAAACAAATAAAAGATGAAATGAGGACAAGAATTAAGTTTTATGTCTTATTTTTCTTATAAATACAACTTGTTATTTATGTATGATATGGACACAAACTGACTGGTGTTTCTGCTGAAATGCAGTTTATCATGAAATGCCCAATTAAAACACAGAAAGATCCTTCAGCAGGAATGTCTTGTTTGCAGTAAATAAGATGTCAAGGTTATGATAGCATCCTGTTTTTCTTTCCACTTTTTGACCTGATTCATGATGACAACAACAAGACAATAATGTGAGAATTGTCCTAAAATGGAAAATGTGGATTCCTGCCCAACTGTAATGAATAAATTTCTGTTGCCATTGCCAAAACTAACAACTTTCATAATTAGGAATGTTGTTGTATAATTTGCTATTGGGAGTATCTGGCAACCTATCTCTATTGAAATGGAAAGATACATATTTCCCTCTCAAGTGGATATAGTGATGTAAGAGAGGTGACTGTCAGAGATTCAAGCATGATTACCATAACCAGAAGGAAAGTCTCATTCCTTTATCAAAGCTCACATATTTCAAATCGCTGGCAACTTTTTAAGTTTAGTGAGACATCCAAGCAATCCTGCTGGGCTACCGAGATCTAGAAAATTTGTCTCAGTGAAGAAAGGAAATGAAAGTATATAGATTTTTTAAATTCAATTAGAAAATTGTTTATTCCCATCCTCACGTGCTCCATTAGTTTTCTGTGACTGCAATCTTGCCTCCACTTAGTAGCTCTCCTACTTGGTATTTCTGCAGGATGGGCCAAGAGGAGACTGTTTCTCAATTCCCTCAGCTCTGAACTCACAAAGGGCAGATACCAGTTGGGCCATCTGCAGCTCATTACATTTGTCCTGGGTTTTAATCATTCTACTTAAGAGATTTGGTGAGAGGAGATTAGCATAGGACTACCACAACCAACTTCTCTTTCCTAAGATGCCTTCCCTTTCCAATTGCTTATTTGGATCTTAACAGCTTTTAAGAATAACCTATCTACAATTAACCTATCTACAATTTACTAATTTTCCAGTCAGATATTTCATTCTACTGTTTAACAAGAACTACAGTTCTTGCTGGTTTGTTTGCTTAAATGCACATCAAATGGGAGAGAAACACCAGATGTCTAAGATCACTATCCCATCCTAGCTTATCATAGGCCAGCACATCATGTAATATGTTTACAAAAGATATCGAGATCAACCTTGCCATCAGTTAGGTTTTTCTTTCAGCTACACTGTTGCAGAACTTTGTTCCTGTGTTGGTGAGACTTTTCTCTTGTAATTTCAAATCTAAAAGTGTATAATGCAGAATTCTTAATTATTTTTTTTTGATCCAACAGATTTTGAGATTAAATTGTTTGTTTACACACTTTTGTATTTCTGTACAAGAAACAAGTTCTGCCATAAAACAGGATTTCTATTCCTCCAAATAATCCTCCATTATTTCCTTTTTCACGAACATGTTACTCCAGAATTGAACACAGCACTCAAACTAAGGTTTCCACAGATGTTTTGTCAGCGACTTTGGTACATCTCTAACTCATTGCAAATTCCCAGTGCACTACTATACATTTGTCTTTTCAGTAACTGCTTTTGCATTGACAGCACGTAGTCCACTTGTACTGGACAAATATTGCTATGTCTTTCTCAACAACATTTCTAACCATTAAGTTCGTGGCTGCTACCAGATGTTATTATTACTTTTTCTTTAGGCTTTTCAGTTTCTTCTCATTTCTGCAGGTTCGCAAGGTCCTCCTATTCTTTAATTTTTTAGCATATAGATAATATTTGTCCAAATAGAGAAACCAAACGGACACCTTTATATAAGACTCCAGACTGTTCTCAGTTGAATTCCTTTTGTAGCTCCTGACTTTTTAAGAGTTAAGTTTTCACATGTAACGATTGTGATTCCTCTGCAAACCAGCTTCTTACCTGCCTTACTAGTCCTGCACAGACGCTGAACCCCCAGATAAAACAGAGGAAATACAGATAAAATAAACCTAGTAGACAGTGCAATAAAAGGTTAGTTTAGCATATCTGCCTTGGGTAAACTTGAATTTTAAACATTTTTGTATTTGTTTTCTTCTCTGTCAGGATGAAAGCTAAATCAGCATGGTGAATCTGCTTAGGCTGATAAACCCATTCATGCCATTATGCTGCTTTTGGAAATTAAATTTCTCTGTACTGTACTTTGCTACTCAGATGTAATGGTCCATTCAGAACTTAAGTCCCTTTACATCTGTAGAGTGTAGGAATACTTTAAGCAAGAAGAAAAGGATAGCAGTTAAGAACTTAAGGAAGAAGTTAAGAAAAAAAAAAAAAAAAAAAAAAAAACCTCAGCTACTGGGTAATCCTGTAACCAGGCAAGCAACTCGAACACCAATTTGATAACATACCAAAAAAGTTTTTGAATCTGCATCCTGTTCCCAAGGGACACCTATCAGAATTGCAACGCAAAGGCAAATGGTGCCTTCTATCAACTCTTGTGGAACGAACCAGCAATTCTTTTCTATGCACTTTCATTTCCTTGTATTTTTAAGGGAAAACTTCCCCAGGTAGCATAATGCCATCTTTCGCCTTAATTTCAAATTAAGATCTTAAAAAGATCTTTCGTTTGTCTGGGAGAGTAGGTATGGCTGATGATGTTTTCCTCCAATGTACACGTTATGTTGCTAAGTGACATTTGGCTATGAATATTACATGTTGCTCCTGTTTCTGTGAGCCAGCAGTATTTTGTTGCTACATTCCAGATGTCAGGGTAGTGAGATGTCATCCCCATAAGGATCTGCATATGAATTGGAAGCAAATAAATGATTGGCAGTGTCTTCAACAGCTTTCTTGGTATCAAAGCTCTGATATATTATTAGCTATAAAACTTATTTTCCTGACTGTTTTTGAATAAAATTTCACAAAGCATTTAAGATTTTTTATATGTTTTGAATAATTGAAACAATTCAAATCTACTTTTAAAGACACGTATTTCCTGAAATAAACAAAAAAGGAACCTTCTCTTTTTTAAAACTTCTTTTCTGTATAAATAAAATAGATTAGAAATTCATAAAAAATATGTACACACTGCAATACAAAAAAACCTCTGAAAATAAGTAAATGGGTAGATATTTTAGTCTCTGTCAAATTTTATATATGATAACTATCTCATACTGAGAATTTGGCTCCTTATTCAGATACAAAGTATTCAATTTTTCCAACTCTTTAAGTGGCTTGGGACATGTACTGTGTCTCGTGTAAAGAATCTCTCTTTAAATACATTAAAAAACATGCTTAGATGTCTGGAACCCAGTGTGTATGCTGTGATTTTCAAAATATTCTTGTGCCAACATCATAACATAAACAGTATTTTAATATCAATCTTTTTTGCATTACAGCTATAGAGCTACCAGAGGCTGAAAACAAAAACAGTTGAGCATTAGGGTTACCAAAGGCAGACTAAGCAATGAAAGCATTACTCAGGAGTCTTACTTGAATCCCTGGTTCATATCCTCATGTAGGACAGAGGAAAAAAACTTTAGAAATGCCATCCTGCACTTAAGAGTAGGTCACTTCATCCTCCTGACTTCCTCTACTAGGCACTGGTAATGCAGCCTCCTTCCTCTTCAAGTCTGCATAAATACTGTTGTTCATTTTTTCACAGGAGGTACTCCTTAACTTAGGCTTATGCTATCCACCCGTGCAGATATTCAAATAACTGATGCTTGTATCATCCACAGGCATGCTACAGGTGGCAAAACTTTTGCTGAACTTTAGGTTTGACGCAAGAATCAGGACAAACACGCAATCAAGTCTCACTGAAATTTGTTCTTAGCTTGGTACCTGAAGAGCAGATCTTAGGAAGTTCATCTGCTGATCATAGGCATGAAGTTGAGTATATGAATATGGCACTTTTGCTAGACTAGAGTCCCTTTGCTGTAAACTAGTTGAGTATCCATAAATGGGTGGAAACATCTTCATGCCAAATACATGAGGGAGCTTTCCTTTACTTGTATTGCATCCAGATCTGTAACAGATGACAAACATCCATATCTCTTTGATCGCTACAAAAACAAATGCATTTGTCTAAAATCTACTAAGAGGCAATAAAAGAATATTTTAAATGTACTCAATCCAAAATCTTATCAGGCAGGATAGTGGAATGAACCACTTACTTCAAGCTCTTTTGCTATAAACAGTCTTGTTTCTGGAGAGAAACTGTGCTTAAGAGAGCAAGGTACATAAATTGACCAATTTAGCAGCACTGGTCAGATTAGGGATGCAGAAAGAAATTCTTACTTTTCTGATTTAGTAAGAGATTAAATGTTCTGTTTTCCTGGAAAAGCAACAAAATAATTAAGTGAAGAGAATACAAATTAATAGCTTAAGTAGAGAAAGGGAAGAAAATGGATTTATTTTGGAAACTATGCAACTGTGCTTGCAAATCAAAATACCTCATTTTAAATAAATGTGGTTAAGAGATTGACATTGTGTAGCTCACTGTAGAGAACTTACCATAATTTGTCCAGGTGTTACAATGGCTGTGAGTTGTCATTTGACTCAATACAAGGTGAAAGCTGAGTTTATTTTTAAAGCACATACCAGTGAATGTCACTGGTCAATATCTACTCCTTGTTCTTATGCACAGATATGAAAATCCTGTTGCCTATCATGAAAAGCCTGATTCCTTTTCTCCAACTGCAGAGATTCTCACTGCCTGTTATGGAATTCATCTGGTATCAGTAAAAAAAAAATTCCCTAATTGTGAAAGCTGACAATTTCTAATGAAATCTAGAATGTCTTTCCTCCTTATGATCATGATTGATCCTTATTTGAAGAATTAGCTTTGTTTCCTTGGATTTTTCTACTTTGGGGACAACTTTCTTTTCATACTATGTCAAAAATTTTATTTTCCAACTTCATAATTATAGCCCACAATACAAATAAAGAGCAGAACTTGGCCAACTTCTTTGAAAAATTCTGTTCTGCTTTATGGATTACCTTTATACTGCAGTGAAGCAAACCATTACATATGTATAAATGCCTGTAGGCAATGAATAAATTGGTGATGTTCGCCTATAACTGAGTTGGGTTGCTGATTTCTCTCCAGGTTGCTATTTTTACAAGGATAATATTTAGATACAAATCCCAACCCTGCTGTAGTGCAATTCCTGCATCTGCAGAGCTAATACAGTTGGGATTCGGTGGGATAAGTACACTATGGATGTTCTGTAGAGAAACTGCATTATATTTCTCAAGGTTAAGCTTTGTCAAGGTTCCACAGAGAAGAAATCAATCAAGGGTTGTCTTTTGGAATACCTTAAATGTAGAGAAAGGTGATCTACACATATACAAAATTTATTCAGGATTTACACCCACCTAAAAATTGCACAAGTGACTTTCTATCCATCTTCAAGAACTGTATTAAGTTAAATTCTGGCTAATGTGTTTTCTAGGCATGAGAGTTAATACATTGTGCTATATATGAATTTTATTAACATTATTTAAATAACCACTGGAAGAAAGTTCTTATGGCTTATAACTACTATAAATATTGTTGCATCGTAAATGAATGCCCCATTCCTAAGTAGAAATGTAAGCAAGTAGAGACCATATGAGTCAATGCAATAATTCCTCCACCAAAATTTAGATGGTCATTATTTTTAGAATTCAAGTTTTCCATCCCTTCAGAACCTTATTCCTACATCCTAAATCAAAATCACCAAACACATCTCAACAGTTTATTCTTTAAATATACCCTTCATTCCTTCAATACTGACAAAAAGAACATTGCTTCAAAGATGAGCCAAAAACCAAAACAGTACATATTCCAAAAGTGAAGTGAGGGAAATAGATTCTTGTTCAGGAATTTTTCCAAGTAGAATTGAGTGCAGTACAGCTGCAACATAATAAAAAGCAATGCTGGAATCCGTGGCTAGCGTTCCCTTTGTGCTAGTCAACGCCAGAGCTCTTAACTCTTCAGAGACTTGGGAGATACAGCACAATGGTCAACTGGCCATTAAATCCTATAATACTATGCAATTGACTATGAAAATCCCATGTAAATCTCTACAAAAGTTCCAGGTGAGACCAATAGATGAAATAAACTTAACCAAATCAAAACATAAGAAAGAGAGACAAAGAGAGGCTAGTTTGTCAAAGAGAGACATCGACATCAAAGGAATAAACAAAAAAGATTTCAGGTGAAACAAAACGTTGAGTTTTTTTTTTTTTTTTTTCTTTTGCTTGTGGCTATTCAGTTAAGAATTTGGGTTGCACTTCTTGTGGGAAAGCTATGTCAAATAAGTGAATACTTTTCTTCGATCAACAAAGTGATGTGGCCAATGTGATGTGTTCTGGGGCTAAACTCCCCAGAATAGATGCTGATCAAGCCCTGTCCATCACTTTCATGACTCCCTGAGATAGTTTAGATCCCTGGTACGAAGGTAATTTCTTACATCTGAAGGCATGCCATATCCTAAATTCCATTTAGAAGCTGTTTGCTGGCATCTATACCAACCTCTAGCTATAATTTCAATGTTTTGTTTTTGACAGTTATTTTTTCTGACAATTATTTACCACAAAGACATATGAATGAAAAACTTCAACACTGGGACTAAATGATAGAAACTAAGCATTTAAACAAAATGCACTGATGAAAAGAAATAAAAGACATTTTCAGTACCAGACAAGGTGCTGTAGATGCATATATGGACCCTTTCAAGTCTAGTATGTATATAGTCTTGTAATGGATGATTTCTGTGGCTGGCTTTAGCAGTCTTTCATTAATTAAAATTTAGTGAGAATTGCAGTCTCCAAGAAATTGAGGATTACTTTCAGAAGTAGGTCATGGAAATGAATATGGAATATGGAAAAAAGTCTCGACTGAAGATTGTTGCTCTGTTCATGAGAAAAGGAAGGTAAGAACGAGCTTTGACTTGCCATCTGGTATAGAACAATAGAATTGGGGTAGGAACAAAGGGATACCAAGCTTCCTGGGAACTTGGGCAAATTTATTTTGGAATTTGTATTTTTTCCTTATCTATCAAGTGAGTTTTGGTGCAGAACACAGTCTATCTAGGAAGTAACTCTAGCATGAAGTGACTCCAGCATTCTGTGCTTCAGAAATGTCCATGAATGTTGTATCTCCTCTTTTAGATTGTCTGATCTACAGTATTAGATTGGAGCCACTGTTACATGACAGCAGAAATAAAGTTCTTAGACCAAGACAACTCAAAGGGGTTGAAGCCACATCACGCTTGACATAGTACAATTCAATAACAAAGAAGGCCACCCCTGTCCAAGGAAATTTATAATCTGAGACATAGTATTCGGTAACATATGGACTGATGGACTGCTTACGAGTTGTAATGAACTCAGTCATCAAGCTGAAAGTAAGATTACGCCTGAAGGCATTGCAACTGCAAGATCTAGAGTGCAGAATATATGAAGATCTCTACATACAGAACTGATTCATGAATTTTGTTCTTTCCTAAAAAGGACAGCATTTAGGCCTGAGCTTAAGGTTAATGCAACAAAAATCATATTCTGAAGTGGCCAGTATGCCTGTATGCTGGTTATAATTGAGAACCTCTTATAAGCAAGGAGACTCTGTGGTTCCAATTAGAAGGCAAAACAGGGATAACAGTAACAAGAAAAATATACTGAAGGCTTACTCTTTCTTTTTTTGCCAATTAGATTTATTTACTAGATTTTACTTCTGATTTTCCTGTGGCCATGACCAATATCAAAGAGTTGTTGGTAACCAACAGGTCAGACTTCTGTCATACATGATTTGATGATAGATCAAAGTGAGATACAAATATTCATGTGTGACAGGCAAAGAAGGAAAGAAAGGAAGTAAAAACAGAACCTTCTTTCTGTTCATGCCGTATTCTACTCTGTGCCAAAGCCTATCTTACTGTATTACTTTGAAAGCTGGTTTAAATTATCTATAACTATTTATGCAGATGCAGTCTAAAAAATTATTAACTGATTTAACACTTTCTGTAAAAGGCTCTGCATCATTTCTCATTCTTCTTAAAAACACTTGAAACTGATTAAACATTTCCCCTGGGAAACTACTTTATTTTATTTTGTATTGAATTTTTTGTCTGTATGATTAATGTGTAGTCAAAACTTGTTTTAATTTTCCAAACTGTATTTTAAAACCAAACGTGAAGTAATAACTTGTGGATTGCTTGCACAATACTAACAATGTGTTCCATTATGAAAAAAAGAAGTATTGTGCAAATTTCATGTACCACAGAATTAAGCACTCTTCAGTAAGCCCTGTGAAAGTAAGTATGATCAAAGTACCTCAAAGTACAAGTGCTGAGGGATGATAGTTAAGCTGTGTCCTAAAATGCAGGAGAACATGTACATATATATATATATAATGTATAGATGGAGATGATCATCTTATCTCACATAATTACCTCTTGAGATTTTTGACTTTAGATGTAATGTAGCTGTGTTCACCAAATTTTTGAAATTTTGGTAAAAAGTATCCTTCAAGAATGCATGTTTCTTGCTTTGTTTGTACTAAAAACATGTGTAAATCTCATTCAATTCAAAAGTATATAACCAAATATCATCACATTTCTCATGGCCCTTGTCCTCTCTGGGGCTGTGCACAGGCAGTGTCTGAAGTTAAAATCTCTCCAGAGTTAAAAATAATGTTTATTTCTTCTCATGTTAAACAAACAAACAAACAACAAAACCCTAACTTCTGTACAGAGTTGATCCTTGCCAAAGATCTAAAATCTTGGCAAGTGTATCTCTTCCAAGAATAAATATTCACTGATATTAGTCCATTAGTCTTGCTAGAAGTGAGCAAATATCATAGAACTGAGTCGGTGGGCCAATTGAACATTTTTAACTGCTCCAAAGAAATAACTGACCCACTGCAAGTGTAAGGTAACACAATGACTGTGATCACAGAGCAATGTTATCTCATTCTTAATGTAGCTGTTATATTTGGTTTTTGGAGGTGGATTGGCATGTATATAAGCCAAGGCTTGATTACCAAGGCCTAACAGTGGGGACATGAAATAGGAAGAACCCCAAAGGACCATACTTAATCAGAGATGAGCCAAGATCAGTCACTTATGACCTTCATGCAGAGAAATCAGAAGGTTTGAAGTAGAAGGTAAATAGATAAAGGACCAACCCCCAGTATTATGCTTAAAACTTTTTCATTTTCTCCCAAAGTATTTGGAAACAGAGTGAGGGTAATGTCTTCACTGCCTTTATTTTGGTTCTCCCTTGCTTCAAAGACTAGTGAGATCCTACTATATTTTTACAAAGCAGACTGCTTTTCAGGCAGGTTTTCTCGAGTTCTTGCTTTATGAGTCTTGGAGAAAGATTCTGGGCAGAGATGTTCAGAAGAAAAAGTGTTTGCAGTCTTTGGAGGTTGTTAATTCCTGGAAAAGCTTCTGGCAAACTCAAGCTCACCAAAATTTCACAGAAAATGTTTGTTAGAATTTGACCAGTTTAAATGAGTTTCTTGTGTTGGTGTCTACCTAGTGGAAGTTCGAATCGTGCTTGGTTTTACACACAAAGTCAAGCAATGCTGCCAACGTATACAGGCCTCTTCTCTCTGAAATATTTTATTTATTTACTCTGGAGTCTGAAGACAGCTTGGAGACATGTCTCTTGCCAGTGGTATTTGCGGTGGTATTCACAGAGTTGTCCTCTAGTTTTTAGAGTCAGTTAGCACTTATTTCTTAGGCTCATGTAGGGATTCAGTTTTCAGTAATAACTCTCCTAACCATGTTTGAGGTTGCCACCATTGCTCTGCATGGTTATTGACCTGGCCATCAGCCTTCAATATTAGAAGGTTTACTAGATTGCCTTTTGCCTAGAAAGTAAAGACAACATGTATACTGTTAAATTTTTATCTCAGAATATAGATTAAGTGTTTACAGTTTCAAATGTCAGAAATTGTTACAGGGATACAGGATGGGAAGAGGCATTTTGGAACATCATATTTCCTTGACTGCTGTAAAAGCAACTTGGGCCACCATCTTTTCCAGGGCAGTAATGGGTCCCATCACGAAATTAAATAGGGCTTGGACATGTGCCATGATCTTTTACTTCCTCTTTCCTGTATCTGAAATGTCTTATTGCTAGGAACTTCTGGTACACCTCAGCTGAAATACAGTCAAGACTGGAATTATGTTAAAATAGCCCAAAATATCTTCTTGATGTAAGTTCTGGCAAAGTAGTATTCAGTGTCACTTTCATTGTCCATCTTTCTAAGTTAAGCATACAAATCTGATATAATTTCTTCCTATACAGTAGGCTCTTCGGCATTCACATCAAACTAATAATCCTTGTTTATATCTATTCCACTTTGAATGTGATTTTCAGAATGGCATTACTTTCCAGCACTGATAGATTCAGCTTCTGCTCTTGGAAATGATTCCACCCACCAGTGCATTACATCTTGCAACAATGAATTCTATGATTATTCATTTAGGATGTGAATAAAGAGCTTTCTAATTTGTCCCAATCTATGTGCAATACAATCTGTCTAGCACAGTACTTTCAGATGTGATGGCAAGGCAACCGAGTTATAAACATAAAGAAGAAAAGAAATTCAAATCTGGCAGTTTGGCATGACCATTTTGCAGCTGAAGTCCTAAACTCAAGTTCAAACCAGATTTCTAGAATATTTATCTTTGAATGACTGGGCAGGCACTGTTCTAGTACCAAGTGTATGCTCATTTGAGTGTGTGTTTATAGTCTAATACATATAATATTCTGAAAAGCTCAAGGTACATTTTTATCATAAACTGAAACCAAGATTACATTAATTTCAGGTGGTCTGTGAAGATCAATGGAATTGCAATAAAAAAAATAAACTATTCTATATATATTAATTAATAATTTAAAAAATAACTTACTACCAGCTTTTAAATTATATGAAATACTTACATATTATGGAAAACAGCTTCAAAGAAGGCTCATACACAAAACAGCCTTAGCAATTTATAACAACTGAGGATCTGGCCCTATCCTGCTCAAATGCATAACACTTTTAAAAACATAATTCACAATACAACAGCTCTGTACTAGGAAAATGAGCTATCCACCAAAACGGAAAATAAGAAAGGAAGAAGGAAAGAAAAACAAATCTGCTTTATAAGAAGAAAACGAGACATTCCTAAAGCATTTCAGGATGACCACACACCAAGTGAAAAAAAACAGCAGTTCAAAATGCCTGCCCCACACAAAGGATAACTCTGCTTGGCAGAATACAAGACTATCTCCTTTTACTAAGAACAACTCACCAATCAGTCAACACCACTTTAACTACTCTAAGTACTTTTCCACCTTTCACAGAGTCCATCAAAAGTTCAACACATACTACCAGCCAAGTAGAATATCCAGTAAGCTATATATATCCTCATATAGATATCTATACAAACATAAATTAATATATTCCATTTTGAGTAAAATAAAATTCCAGATGTTGACACCACCTGTATGACAACAACAATCTTGTCATTTATTAAACCTCTCTTTTTGAGAATTTCAGGTAGAAAGATATAGAATATTTGCCTTTCCTGTCTCATACATATATGCAAGTAAAATAGCTTCAGGCACTCTGAGAATTATCTAAATGCAGTTACACTGGGCAGTGGTGACTGCTTTGTTGAGATTTCTGTTCCATTTGTCTCTTAGATGTTCTAATTATAATCAAAATGTAGTACATACAAAGGGAACAAAAGAGGTGAAATGATCTGAGAAATTTTTTTCTCCTTATGCAGGATAAGCAATGGATAAATCAAAAAAGGAAGAAAAACTGATTTATTAGTATCTTCACATTAAGCTGCCTAAGTTCTCCCCAGAGGAAAGGAATTTTAAAGCAGGATTGAAGCAAAATAATGAGACAGCTTTACAGATACTTTACAGGAAGTTCTCTCTAAATTTGGCAGGCAGAAAGCGGGAACCTTGTTTGGGAATTCAGAAAAGGACAATGGAAGGTAATACTATGGGGCAAGTGGAAGTAGGTGTTAAGACCAGGCAATGCTTTTATTTGCAAAAATAAAGAATAATGCAATAAAAAGGTTTCAAGGAAGAGATACATTAAGAGGTACATGAAATACCCCTAAACCATAAAGTACAGGTATTCTCTTGCTGCTGCTCCCAAATAAACATAACAGGACCAAGAACATCCTAATAGGTGCAGAAGAAAGGATACTGCAGAATTTAAGTGTCAGGAAGAAGGAAGAGTGAGGAAATTTCAGCAGTCTGCATGGCTAGGAAGAAGTGTGTATTGGAGATGCTATGTGTGTAAAATTTAGAAAGTTTGGAAGATTTAGATGACATTCAGTTTAGGAACTTCAACCACACTGAAGTCCACAGTTATTGAGAAGAGCATAGTGAGAAGGTGTGATGCAGACAAACTAGGTTTGCACGGTTAGTAACTCATTCATGAAGGTGTCAGATGAAAAGTTTATTTAGGAAAAAAGGAGACAGAGGAGGGATATATTGGTAGATCTGTGAATCTTCAGCAAAAAGATGACATAAGAATTTTATGTTTTTGGTGCAATTACACAAAGTTAGAAGCAAAGTTCCCTCACCGAAAGCAAGAGGATCCTCCAGAGGATACATTAAAGAAATGAACAGGAAAGAGAATTAGTCGAGGAAAGACAGTCCTGAGGAATCCCAGAGAGATTTCAAGAGGTAAAGAAGCAGGGAGGCCAGAAGAAGTTATGGTTATAGAGTCTGAGATCTGGCAAAATAGATGCTATTTGATGTTGTGGAAAGAATGGTTTCATTTAAGAGCAGAGAAGGGAAGCCAGATTGGAAGAACTCGAGGAAGAAAAAGTGTAAACAGCACATTCAGAGGGCTTAGAGATGAAAGAGTGACTGCAGATGGGCCAGTAGCTAGAGATGCAAGAAGGAGTCAAAAGTGTTTTATTTATGATGTGAGAGACTTAGCATATGGTATGGCAAGCAGAGAAAAACTAAAAACAGTGAAAACAACAAACAAGAGGAGATCAAGAGGTTAAAGAGTAAGGGAGGGGAAAAGAATGAGCATATGGGAGATGAAGAGCTGAGAGAAAGAGAAGGCAGGCAGAAAACGGGATTTGAAAAGAACAGATGAAGCATGTCTGCATCTGTGATGAAGGAGAAGCAGAAGGTGATGAGGAGATGGGTGGAAACATAGGATTAGGATACCATTAAGTTTGAGGTAGTGCAGCTGTGCAGTCAGACTGACAGCAGAACTGAAAAAGTAGAGAATTGAGTGGTAATGAGGTGAGTGTAATTGGCTGTTTCAGGTACAATAAAAATACTGGTCTTCATACCCTTTAATTTCAAACCTCTCCTCTTACAGCTACAAAGGCCCATATCAGAAGGGTCATCCTTCAGGACAGAATGGATTCTTCATCATAGTACCAGATCAGAATTAAATAGCTTGTTAAAAGGCCATGTTATATGATAAGGAGCAGATTTATAGTATTTGTGAAATTATAGAAAACTCTGAAATTAGCATGCATATTTTTATGACATGCATATTTTAGTCACTAAGATATTTTGTGAAGTGTAAGCTTAATCTGAATGAAAGCAATAGAAATATTTCCAGTAAAATATTTCCAGTTAAATACTGTGATATTTCCCCACATGGAAGACCCAGCCCTCTCTTTCCATAGCACAGTGTTCCTTAGTGAGGTCTGAGAGTCCTACAGTGTACACGTGCAGCAGCTGCAAGACTAATGCAAATCGCAGAAGGCAGAGACTACGACCATGGAGTGAGATACAGACACCATTAACCATGTTGGCTGCATAACGAACCAGATCAGGAAACCAATCCAGGCTAAAAGTAACCCAGCAGAAAGTTTATTTTTAAACTGATTTGTTTCCCAAACATCTTCACTGACTAGCTGCACAAATGCTAGCACTTGCAGAGGGAAGGGGTTGGATGGGATGGCAGCAGAGAGCAAAATAGGGGACAGTCTCCTTTTAGTGTAGTCTTGGCTTTTTCCCTTTCTCCCTGAAGACTAAACTACTTTGCGGGGAGGGACTGAATAACTAAATTATTTTAGCCCAACTTTAAACGAGACTTTTATATTTCACGTCTTCCAACTTCTCTAGCCTACCCTAGGTTCTCAACATATGATATTTTAGACTTACTCCTTGCAGCAGAGGAAGCAGTTTATGCCTGGCAGAAGTGAACCTAAATCTCTTAAATAACCAGTTTACACTCGTATTCAGCCATCTTTTCATTTTTTTTTTTTTTAATTAAGGAAGTTAAAATTAATTTTTAATTTCCTTAGCTTACTTACAATGTCCTTTTTTCTGCATCTTCAAATAATTCCTCACCTTCCTTGATGTTTTTTCTACCCTTTTCAAACTTTGGATGTCAGCTGTGCCCTCATAGTCTTATTCTTGTCTATGTGCCAGCACTGTTTCTCTCCACCTTAGAATACAAAGGCTCTCAGGAATTAATCTAGCTTGCTTTACATAAGTTCCTCTATATCCCATCTCATCTATCATTTCTTATTTCCAAGTATCTGCTCCCTGCTGAATTTATAAGCTATTGGTTAGACCTTGTTTGTAGGAAAAGTAGGAACCGAAGATGATCATTTAACTCATACCTTCCAGCAAACTTGGGGTCAAAAGTTGTTCTAACTCTTTGCCAGCGAGAACAGGCAGTGGGGATTGTTAGCACGCACACAGACTACACCGCTGGAGAACTTCGGCTGAAACGTGCTCTGGTAGAGACTCCTTTGGAAAAGTTCAGATTCTGCTAATGCAGCAAATTCTCTGAAAAGTGACCCATAGAAATATACTGTTTTGAATTTGAAACCATCCCAGAGCCAGGGTGCAATTAGAAGAGGGGGAAAAAATGTCTCCCTGGAATATCCAGGACCTAGTGGTCTGAAAGGTTTGGAAAAGGGCTCGAATAGGTTCTCACACTTCCTAGATGCATCTAGACTGAATGTCTCTCCTTTTTTTTTTTCATTCTTCCATCAACACTTAATTATTTACGTGAACACTAATGACTGTGGAGGAGAGATTATGGGAAAGTCTTGTTCTGTACTTCAGTAGACAAGGTATTTAGCCAGAAGTCCTACGTCCAAAATCTAGCCATTGGTCTGGTGGGCCTTCTTGAATAGCACCTCTTTTCTAAATAAGTTTTTCAGAAAACAAAAATGAGACAGGATTTTTTTGCTCTGAGTTCAGACAGAACTCAAAAATAGATGTTGGTAGCTTTACATCTTTCACCAAAAAAAAAAAAAAAAAAAAAGATTATTTCTATTTTAACAAGCACTTCCTGGAGCCCTCAGTTTGGTACCTTGTTTGAAAATGCTAACCTGTGAAGTTGTGACTGTTTTGTGGGTGAGACAAACTCTGCCCAAGAGGTGAGCATTGCAGCTGACTGCAGAACTAACCTCTTGATTTATAGCCTGTTTAATAAAGTCTTAAAAATGAAGTAATTTTGCACTTTTAGTAATTTGAAGTTAAAGATATTAACTTTCACATGAGAAATAGCTGAAGTTCTTCATGCTTCTGGCAGATCTTGTTTCCCTTTTCAGCTTGCAGATCCAAAACACCCACTGACTTCACTGTGCCCTCATGTAAGTGTTGATAAGTGAGGTGTAACTCTTTACAAACTGGAAAATAGAGAAACCGGTCTGAAGAGCCTTTCCCTATGGGGAAATGGCCTTCTGGTTCACGAAACTAATGAACAAGCAGAATGATTTGTGAAAAACAACTGTTTTATAGGACCACCACCTGCAGTATGGGCTGATTCCCACGATGTGGAAGAAATCCAGAACATCATTTCAGATTAATTTCTTGACATTTCAACTTTGTCCTGCACCCCATCCACCAACACAGAACATACTCAAGAGTAACAAAGATATTTCTGGCGACACACTGCAGCCATGGGAAATTGGAATGCAAGTCATGCCATATCTACTGACAGCTCATAAAGTATTCCACAGCAGTGCAGAAGATGTATTTTCTATGCCTGAAGATCATGTTAGCTTGGTCTGGGTTTTGCTAAATAGTACTGAACTTTTGGCTGTTTATTCCCAACTCTGTGATGTAAGCTGGCCTCCCTGGAAGCCAGACTCCAATTGCGGCAACCATTCTGTACACACACATTGCATGGAAAGAGTTACCTAGTAATAAAAAACATATGAAGCTCCGAGATCAGTTCCCCCTTCTCCCTCCCAAGGTGTTCCTTCATGGTTGTGATTTGTGCACAAGCCTATAGAAAATGCTGCATTTTCAAGCCAAGATATACAAAGTGTTTGAGGCTCCCAGTTCCTATTTAAGCATTTAGGGTTCCTAAAAATGAATGGGGAACCTAAATACCTGTGTCCTAAATACCTGGGACCTAAATACCATGTGCAGCACCCACTG
Organism: Lagopus leucura; assembly: GCF_019238085.1. Taxonomy (NCBI): domain Eukaryota; kingdom Metazoa; phylum Chordata; class Aves; order Galliformes; family Phasianidae; genus Lagopus; species Lagopus leucura. The sequence continues at coordinate 32,138,493 of NW_024962250.1, forward strand.
CAAATGTAGGGAAGGGAAAGGAGCGAGGTTTCATGTTGCTGCCCGCTGACCATTGAGCACTCTGAACTCTCACCCAAATGATTTCTGGAATCATTTGGCATTCAGCTATCTTGGGTTTTATTGCACAGATGCATTCAATGCTTCACGTACAATTAATGTCTTAGCACTTGCAAAACTGACTATTGATTTAGAATCCACCTTATTTTAGAGTTTCTCTCATACAAAGATACTGTTTAAAATAATTCAGAGGATCCCCTTCCTTAAACTTTCTCTTTTGGGCTGTGCACGTTCTTTTGCAAAACAAAGCAAACACAGTTGGAAGATCTTTAACTGGTAATGGGCTTTGGCCTAATTATTTTGACAACAGGGTAGTTATGATATTATGCATCAGTTTAGGATTAAAACAATTAAACCTGCAATTACACACTGTTTTTTAAGAGAGCTGGGATGCCACATCTGAAAATGATTTGAAAATTAAGACTATTTGCAATTTGCAATATGTTGAAAATATCCCAAAGTCCTTGTTGAGGCCTTCATTTCCATTGGAGGTTCATGAAATTATTTTTCACCTTTTTTCTTTTGATAGCCACACACTCATAATTCTCTCTCCCTTGACACTATGAGCAACTTTAGCAGGAGTTATTCAGTTCCCCGGTATGTGTAGCATACATCTTAATCTTAGTAAAAATTCATCTTAATAAAAATTTCATTGAGACTCAGTAGTCTTACAGGCTCCTATTGGAACCACCTCCCTATTTTATTTTTTTTAGCAAACAATATATTGTTATTTTCTCAGCTCTTTGAATGCTTATTACATTTCCATGCTTTGTTTCAGGAAAAATTACACAGGCAACATCCATTGCTTTCTAAAATTGGAGTGCATCAAATCATCTGTTTTCCCTCAATCACTGAATTTATTCTCTCAGCAAAGGAAACAGGACTTGTTTTCCGACATTCTTCTTGTATCAATCTCTCATGGCATTTCAAGACGATTTCCCCCCCCCTATTTTATTTGGTTACCCACAGATGATACATATGAGGGTCTCCTTGCTGCATTATCATGCACATGCCGTGCACATGTTAAAGACTACACACATCCAAGAGGCAATTAGACACCATACTGATAAATAAATCTCTCTTAAAGCTGCAAGTGCAGTGGTATACCTGAGAGACAAACTCCTGAAGCTTGGAAAAGTATGCTGGAAAATTTCAATCACATATATTTTTATACTATTCTTGAGTACTACTCTTATTGGCTATTGTAGGGGAAAATATAGAGAACTAAGCAAACTTTTGGTCTAATTCAGAAAAGACGTGACTGCTGTTTAGGTTATTTAACAGTATGTCCCAATATTTTCTAGGAGGCAAGTTTAAGCAAAGCAGTTGTCAAGATGGACAGCGTCCTTGCCCTTCTCCTGCTTCTGATCCCCACGAGTTTTCAGACTAATCCCTAGTCTTTCACAACTTACTTTCTTTTCTAGAGCTTTGAATACTTAGACGAGTTTTAGTGGACTCTTCTGATTTGAACACAAGTATCACAAATTTCCTTTAGGTTGTTTTTACATTGGTCTGTTTTCTTATCCTTTTATTTACATTTCCTTTATAATTATTATCTTCTCCAGATTTTCTTATTTAGCTTTTCTGATACTGGTTATGTCCTCCTTTTTACAATTCACATTTCATCTTAGTTATTATACCATTTCCTACATCCGTTCATCCATCCTTACTTATATTAATTTATTTTTATTTTCTACACAACTTCTTTCTCATTTTTTGGTCCTCATAGTCCCTTTAATGCATTAATGCATTCAGTTATATCACTTCATGTATTTCTTTACTCAGTTTTATTTTTTTTCTTTGAAGTAAAAAAACAGTTTTTACTCTTTTAGATTTTCTCACTGACTTCAGAGAACAGGAAGAGAGATTTGCACTTACTGCCTACAAGTATATGTAATATGTGCACAGATCTACAGTAATTACAAGCCATAGAACATAAAGTCACGTTGAGGGACGTAAGAGTGAACCTTTGTGACCAAGGAGCATGGCTGGCACACTGCTTTTGTTAATTCAGACTACCTCAGCCACTGACAAAACCATATGTGACAAAATCTCAGATTTACATTCTCGGTCCTGCACCAACCTTAGGTTTCAGCAGCACAGTACTGATTCACCAGCAAAGTTTCATCCCATGTTTGTCTTAGAATTTCTCTTTTCTGCACCACATACAAAATGTACGTGACAGATAGAAGAGTTAATAAAAAAGATGAAAAGAAACCACAGATGAATTTAAAATAGGATTTCATAACATAATACTTTGAATGTCAGTAGACGTCCACCATTATGTGTCTACACAAAAGTTTCTAACAGACAATTGTTCCTAAGTACTTTTGAAGACAACTGTGTTCCTCTTTACTTGTTCAACGGCCTCCTATGAAAAGACTAGAGTTTTCAGAGGTTAACTAAAAGGTGTGTGCTCATCAATTCTGTATACTATACTCAGATGTATGTATAGGAAACAGAAGATACTTCAAAATTGAAAAAGTAATTTAGATTCCAATTCTAAGAACAATTAGGCATGAGAGTATTGCGTATTGCTTCTACAATGTTTGGCAGATCAAGGCCATAATGGGGGGAAAAAATAGATGCTTGAGACACCTAAAGAACTTAGAAAAAAAAGTCTAATACAGTTTTATCTTTTTTTAAAGTCATATTTTACTCCTATGTTTCTTTCTTTCACCATGCAGCTAACAGCCTTTGCTAAAGGCAACAAAAAAATACACAAAGGAAAGGATAGCTTTACAATTATTATTTACTTGTGTTATGGTACTGCTTTAGTTAATTCTCTGTTCAGTGACTAGCATCTTCTACCATTTCTCAAAAGCAAGTGTGATTTCAAAAAGTTCCCATCTTGGAAGCAGTGTGTTTCTACAAATTCTTAATACACTCATGTAATGAAATGAGTAGAAATGCACATCTCTTATCTGGTCTGATCTTCAGCAATGTAAACTAAGAGGAAAAACTGTATTGTTTGCCTCCTAAAATAGGAGGTTCTGAACTCTCTTACAACAACACTATTTTAGAGATTTCCATGTCACAACTGCTGAGAGTCAGAATTCATGCAATTCAGAATAAAAATGACAGCAAATTCCTACTGAGTATAGAAGCTTTTTGCTCCCATTTGCTGTTATTAACACTTGAAGTACTGGCTGAAAAATGTAAGCCACTTTCTTCACTTTCAAAGTAGCTAAAAGAGAAGATTCTAGACTGTGCAAATCTTCTGAGTTGCCCTTCCAGTCAATGGAGGAGATGAGAAGCTCAGCCCAGTGCCTTGTGTGGATAGAATGAGCCACCACATTTGAGAGTATCTGTCCTTCTGGATGAGGGCAAAGAACTCCCCTGGACCATCCTGTGCTAGGGCTGAGAAACAACAAGGAGCACAAATCCAGTGTTTAGCCAATATTTACTATGCTATTTACAAGGCAAGAACCCAAGCCAAAGGTTTGAATCAGACATGTTCAGTTTTCTGTGTTTCTAATTAAAGCTTGCAGTTTTTATGATTTGTTTCCAGTGTTTATTTTTAGCCAGATGATGGCTCCTTTATTATTAGAGAAGATAATTGTGATTAATAACTTTTTTAAAGTATCAGAACAAACACAAAAGGAGGCTTCAGTGGAGCTTTGTGTTCTCAGTGAGCACAGGAGAATGTCAGGGCATGCCCCTCCTCTCCACAAATCATTTCCAGTGTCACCAAATGCTTGCCAACAAGCAGGGGAGGGAAGGGAGGCATCTACAATAACTAGTGCAAAGTGTTCCAGGTTAAATTAAAGGTACAGCCCTGGCAATTTAAAGCCAAAGCATCTTTTCTCATATTTAGAGAAGTCCAGAGACTCCATCAAGTACACTTTAGACATTTTTATCTCATGAAAATCTCTCTAAGATTTTGTTTCTTTTACATGGAGTTTTTCTAACATGTTGGAACAAATAGGATTTTTTCCATTGACCTCCATGGGCGATGAGTCAGCCTTCAGGTACTAATCCCCACAGTTAGTTTCTATACCTCACCGTTTTCCCAAAACATATTTTTAAATACTTTAGCTCCCTAAAAATAACACAATCCCAAATTCCTTTCTGTATTCAATGGTGTATGCTAAAGGTAATTCATAGCTACTCCTTCTTGAGATCTACCTCTTTTGCTTTTTCATTCTGCAAATCCCTCTGGTCCACTTTCATATTGTTCGACAGTCCAGCAGTTGTTTTTGAATCGTTACTGGAAGACACACTGGTGACAGCTGTACAAGCTCACGGTGCCCCGTCTGATTGCACTGAGGACTGATTTACTATTTCTAACACCTTCAGTGTTTTACTGTTGTTCTACACTAAACATCTTTGCTTTCTGAGCAAAGAAAGTCTCTAAATGCATCTGCAGAGGCTTCAGTCTTTTCTATGTATTCTTAATGCCATCATTTCTGACCCTTTCCTCTTTTGAAATAAAGGCCCGATCTTGAATAGCATCTGAAGGGTTGTAAGTCCCTTCTGCCTACAAATTATCACTGAAACAGCACTGCTATCTTCATATGATGGAAGTAAGTCACAGTCATGTAAAAATAGAAGGCAAAGTTTTAGAAGATTTGTTAGTGTATAGTATTTTTTCTCTCATTTGTTCCAAATATCTGCAAACATGCAATTAAATTATCACTTAAATTTACTTCAGAAATTATGCTTTTTAATCTATATATGCATAATCTATATATGTATAATTTCCATACATAATTATTTTAAATTAATTCATAGACGTCTTTGTTGCTCATGGTTTAAATTAATTTTAATCTCAGCCACACGAGAATCAATACCAAGAAACTCCTGCTTACATGCCTATCTACAGGAAAACATCATTTTGGCAACAGCACTGAGGTTAGAAGGGACATGAGGAACTCCAGGTGATAGTAACTGAAAGCACTTAAACTGGAAGGTAGAGCATTTAAATACCGATGGTATTTAACTGTATTCTAGAAGCATCCAAGTGTGCTACTGGATCTTTCTGCACACAGAGGATCTCAGTAAGGATTATGATATCCAGAAAGTTCCTTTTTTCCCCTTCAGAGAGTGTTAAGAATCAAAATATGAAGTAAGATTCTTGGGAGTTTGGGAATGCTTCTGAATGAAATTTCCTTCTAGTTTACCATGATGATCCTGTACTTCGCCTTTATATGTGTCAACAAAAACTAAACCAAACCAAACCAAACCAAAACCTTTAGTAGTGGTACTATCTTACAGGGTTTAATATACAAGAATGCTATTATAATTTTACGCAAATGATCACAGCACACTTCTTGTATTGTCATATTCCTGCTTCAGTTTCATTCCTGTCTTGAAGTATATCATTCAGACAACTTCCTCTTTCAACTAATAACAAACAATCTCTAGCATATTTTTATGTTCATGTTGGTTGAGGCATTTGTGACATAGAGAAAAACATGTTTTTTTCACTGTCTTTACATTTGAAAAGTTATTATAATTTTGTCTACGCCTAGCTTTTCTGTTACAAAGATGAATAATTTTACTTTGAGAACTTCAGAAGGCAGAACTGTTTTAAGTTGCTATGAGAATGTAATGAATGTAATGTTTGTTTTTGTTGTTTTTCCCAGTCATCATATAGTTTCCTTTTTTCATTTCCTTACAAAAAAGATTCAAACAATTTTTTCTTAGCAGCTACACTGGAATTCCTATTATAATTTTCTTATTAATGATTGAAAAAACTTTCTGCTTTTGGTAGAGTAAATCCTGTGAAAATTGTTTTCCTCTTTCCTGGTCCATACAAAATAATTTATTGAGCAAGTGAAATATAGAAATTCATGTCAATGAATCAGATTGAACTTGTTTTAAATAATTTGTCCACTGTACATGCCATATATGTTGGGATATTATACTCCAAGACGTTTACCTATACGCACATAATGTCCTTCCAGTAGAAAATACACAAAATAAAAGAATCTTTGGACAGCTGAAGACTGTATATATCCTTGCTGCAGTTCATTTAGAATAATTGTAGCTATTTTGCAAATTCATTTACAACTTATTCTTTTGCTTTTTAATAATGTTTTGGCATACAAACTAATAAAGTGTATTGGAAGCATACGATTTTAAAAGGTGCTGCATAAATACAGATTGCACTTGCTTGAGATAATTCAAGTATGCCTTTTTTGTTTCAGACAGGACTTAACAAAATGAAGACACCGTTAGGGTTTAGATACACTCAGCCAATTTTCCCTTGAGACGTAATTTTTGTCATATTTGCATCAATCTATTCCTTGGTCCTTTGCATCACTCTTAAGAAATACAAAAGAAATATAGTCATCAAGAATGTTGGAGCTCATGGATTTCCACTCCACTTATTTTGAGGCACATCTCCCATTTTTCTTCAATCCTGAATAAAGTTTAGAGAAAACATCATTGCATTGCATTCTACTCATTTGGGAATGTCATATTCTGCCACCCCATCAGCAATATGGAAAGCACTGCCTTGTTGCACCCTCCAAGACTGCATACTACTGATTGGAACTCTGCACTTAAGAATATCAGTATTCCTAATTAAGAAAACTTTTTGTTTGTTTGTTTACAAAGCTATTATTGGCTGTGTCCAGAAATGTTCTTTTATGCTCTTTACCTGAGTCACAAGGAAAAAATAAAAGGTCTGGATTAATATCATTCTTTTTTAACAGGAAAAAATATCAAATAAAGCCAAATGGCTTCTTTCCTATTTCAGATTTGCAAGTCAGTGAAATCTTAAGACAATCCAAAAGAAGAATATTTTTTGAGGGAAGATAACGAGCCTTCTGATTAAGTTTTACATGTAGATTGTATTTCTTCTGGTTGAATCCTACAGTGAAAAAAAAGCTCAATCACAAGCTTTGGTATATAGTAACTCTGCAAAACATTGGTTTTATAATTCAACCTTTGTTTTATTCAAGCAACTAATGAACTAATAAAGTGATATCCTTTTGAAATAGTCTTCCTATCAAAATGTACCAATATTTTGGCCTTTTTACAACCAACAGCAGCCATAAGATCAGGTCAAGTAATTTACTGCATTCACACTGTCCACTTGTTTCAAACACAGGTTTAAAACCAATAAATATCCCTGCAGCACAGTTTTCTGGACCAAAATGCACCTCTTAATCCATGTTCTACAGATTCACGCTCAGCTTTCTACCACAGAAGGTTTGTTCATTTGCTCTTTAATCATGTCTTCTTCTGAAAGTTAAAAATTTAAAAGCAATAAAATGCAAATTAAATAAAACAAAATTTTATACTGCGCTGTTTGCCTGGCAAATCTTCTGAAAGAAATATTTGAAAGTTTACCAAATAGATCAAGTAATGCTATTTTCCAGACTCTGGTTTTATCATCATGTAGTTTAAGCAAAGATAGATGGCTTTTGGCCATCACTGGTCCGATAAGTACTCGTCAAAGGACTGGAAGACTTTGGTGGTGGTGTTGATATTGCTTCTGTTGTTTTAGTTTTAGTCTAAGTTGATGCGTGCATCTTGAGACAAATTTCTGTTGTTGAGAAACTCCTATATTTGCCTGTCTTCTACTACTAAAAACAGATGGGTGCAATTCTTCTCTTAAACACAAAGGAATTGAAGACTATATTTGAGAACAAAATAAAATACACGTGACTTCTCAAATTGGCTGATGCATTCCCCTATATTTGATCTTACAAATTCTATTTTTTTCTTAAAAACATTCCCAAAACTTCATTTAGACATTTTAAAGTTGCAGATGTGACTTTAAAAAAGAAAAAGAAAAACAAAAACAAAAAAAAAAAAAAACAAGAAACAAAAAAAGGCTAGGACTTTGTGTGTGTCCTTCACACATCACAATGTAAGATTTCCCTTTGAATTAACATGAAGGTTTCATGTTAAAAAATAGAATAATCTGTGATGATGCTTAATATTTTTAACAGACATTACGATATTTGAGAGTCCTCTATAGAATACATACATGAAGTTACTTTTTCAGATATTTCAGTATTTATGCTTCTATTTGAGTTAATAAGTATGAGAACAGGATTGAACTAGAACATAAGTTCTCATCCTGCTCCAAAAAGAACAAATGCCCTGGATGCAATTCCAAATATACCTCTCTCTCTCTGGCTTCATTTGTATTAACTTAAATTACATGAATCATAGTAGTGCATATTTTCTCTGGAACTTGGCTGTACCTCAGGTCTACCCCATTCTACTTCCCTGCCCCTTAGAGATACAGAAGTCCCTTTACTCTGGCATACAAAAACCATCAGTTAAGATTTAGTACAGTCAACACAGTCAGACACAAATCATCTTTATCAATTATCTTTCAAGCAAGATTCTCTAAGTAAAAACTCCATAAATTAATGTATTCCTGAGGTTCTGGCTCCTTCTGAAATACAGTAAAGGCACAATGCACAAAAAAAGACAATTGCCTTTTAGGAAACTGATGTTACTTATACCTGCTCCCGGAGAAAGTCAGTTTTTAATTCTGTTTAAAGTCTGAAATGATGACATTATGGGAGATTTCTATTCTGATTAATTCAAATTCAAATTCTAGTCCTGCTTTGGTTTTGTACCAACTTGCATGTATTCCAGAAATATAGTCCCCATGCTTATTTTCTACAGATATCATTGGTGAATATCAATATTAAAAGAAGAAATCATCCTTCCAGGAACAAGCAAGGGTATGTACAAGGAATAATTTGCTGTGTTCTAGCATCTTCAGTTACTGGCAAGGTCAAGTTCTCCAGATCCATGTTTGCAATGAGCTGTTACACTGTATGTCAGAGTATTTCCAAGAATCTCATCCACTTAAAGGAGATTGTTTTGAGGAGCTATTATTGGTGCCTTTGGGAGCCAAACTAACTAACTGCCTTAGTATTCAAACTTCATTTTCAACAATCTGAGCTTGTATTTATAGGAGAGAAACATTTATACTAGTATTTCTGTGCTACTCCCTGGAAATATTAACTCATCCCTACAGATTAGATCTTGAAAATATAAAACCTATTGTAGCAGATACTCAGCTGCAGCATTATTTTTTTCTTTGAGTGGAAAAAGCAAAAGGCAAATGCATTACTAGATTTCCTTTTTTAATGAACAAGTGAAAAACAGACTAAGAAACTGAATTTTTTTTTTGGTTTGGTTTTTTTTTTTTTTTTTTTTTTTTTTTTTTTTTTTTTAATCTGGAAGATAGATTTTTCCTGGAGGAAAAAGAAAAAGGAAAAGAACACAACTCTTCTCCATTAACAAGAATGAATTCATCAATTCAAACAAAATGGTATATGGATAACATCCTGCTACAAATCAACTGAGGCTCATAACGCTCTTCAAAAATTATGTTTTTGTTGAAATATTCTGTCATATTGGCATTATTGTTTTTGTTATTATTACTGCTGTCACTCAGATCTCTAAAGGAAATTATTTAGAACTGCATGCATCTCTGAGTCATATACAATCTGTGGCAAATGAATATTTACATTATGTAAAGACAATAAAAGAGATTAAATATTGGATCCTAATGCTGATATTGTAGCATACATACAATGATTAGAATATACTTATATATTTAAAGGTAGTATTAAACACTAGAATCTGTAAAACTACTTCTTGGCATTAGCTATATCATTAACGGTAAGCACTGAGTGAACTTTTCTGTGGCATTTTTAGATGCTGTTATACATTCACTGCGGTATGAAAGTGATTTTTCTGGGGCAAGTTTAATGTACAAAGCACTGAGGAAGAGCTCTATGGACTCAGGTGACCCAGTCCTGGCTTTAGGCAGAGATTTCCTGGAGCATACTCCACACTGCCTTTTCTGCCTTGGACCCTGCTCACACAGACACCAGGCTGGGTTGCCAGTACTCTGCACCAGCCACAAAATCAAAGCTCTGGTAGCTTGCTGCCATTTTATTCAGTCTTCACAAGTCTTCTTGTGCAGATTAACACTGCCATACTTGCAACATGGGAAACTGAGCTATGAGCTGGTTGGTATATCTGCCTATGGCCACACAGCAATTCAGCAATAGAGAGGTGCAGGAGCCAGGAGCACATCGTGGTGCTGTGGTTGTCAGGCCATATTCCAGGACAAGCCAAGGCATTCTAAGATAAATAGACAGTGTGTGCTCTGCAAAGTTTTCCTGCATGTATTTTACTAGGTAGTGAGTGATACAGCAAAATACTCTCTCTTTAAAGGATATAAAATAGTCGTACACACTCACTAAGGCTTTATACCATTGGCTGCTATCCCGAAGAAATGCAACTGGAACAAACTACTGAAAAAGTAACAAGATCAATTAAAGTATTGAAAAACAGATCTTTTGTCGTAAGAAATCATCATAAGAAATATGTAAGTTCATGGTGTTTATATTTTACCTCAAATTCTGCACCAGTATTTTTAATATGTATATCTATGTTAAATGTGTTAAAATGCTCAACAACATATTCCGCTGATAGGCTGGTAAGCAAAGAAAGTGATATTTTTAGAAGTCCCAGGCAGAGAAGGAAGAGACTTAAGGAATTCTGACATGGTTATTAGCTCTAAGACGAAAACAATTCATTGATACATATTTCACGTGTCAGTCTCTGGCCCTCAGGAAGCTAAGAGGACTGTTCAACTTGAAGAAAACAAGATTTAAAAAAAAAAAAGAAGAAGAAGAAGAAAGAAAAAAAAGAAACTATTTTTTTCCCCCAGAAAATCTGCTTAATGCTGGCAATGTTAAGTCATGGGCATAGCACTGTGGACTCCTGAAGAACTCTGCAAAAACTTGAAACTGGGCCTCTGGGTCCCTGGTGACCCAGAGTCAGTGTAATGTTACAGGAATGCTCATGTTTTTTGAACACTGAGAAGACTTCAGCAGTTGATCCTTGCTCCTTTTCTCTCCCCATTCTTCTTTCCTTTACAGAAATGTCATTTATATAATTAGAATAAATGGGCTCCGCTAAGTATTTGAACCAAATCTGGGATGTAGCAATGTTTGGATGTGCCCTCAACCACAAGCTCAGCATGCCCATGCTTCTACAATGTTTACTTTGGACTTCTGAGAACCCAAGCAAAACTGGGGCACTTGGGGCAGGAGAACGGGATAAGCAGAAGAAATCTGTGGGCCAGGAAGCTTGACTAAACCTTGTACACAAAGAATAAGGGGAGAAATAGTTTATTCAAGTAGCTCAACATAAAACAGATGGTTAAGAATTCAACAGTGCAAAGGATTGTTGGGTTAACTGAAGCCAGCAGGAATAGGCAGGCAGGCACACTGAGAAGACTGAGTCTCCAAAAGTGATATGTTCATTACTATGATATCCCAACTAACATAAATTTATGAAGCCAATTTGAGGGCTTCGCTATTGAAAAGGAGTGCTTCCTCAAGGGAATCTGACCTCTTTCTGAAAATACAGTTTCTTTTAAGGGGCTTCAGGTTAGATATTGCTAAACTTAGCTGCTTCAAGCAGATTAAAAAAAAAAAAAAAAAGGTCATATAAATATAAAAGGAGCAGACAATCAACCTTAAAGCCTTCAGCCCTACTGTAGGACTTTCATACTTCTAAGCCAGATTTTTTTCCTCTAGCATTTAGAAAATAAATATCAATTCAATGAGCTGTCACTATTGTTTTCACATTCCTGATGACCACCTCCAAATGTGCCCTAGGTAAAGAGAAGGAAAAAAATGAATTATTGAGCCATAAAGAAAAAAAAACTCAGGGGTACAACTTTGGATTCTGGTGACAGAAGTAATATTTCATTTTGTCAAATTTAGAAAAAAATCTAAAAATCATGGTTTTTGGAGACAGAAACTCTAAACTATTGAGCCTAGATTTCCTTTTGCTACTGGTAAAAAATAAATTCTAGTCTGCAGCAGGTTTTTTGTTTCATTTTTCTTTAATTTCATTCCCCTGGTAGCCCCAGAAGCAGGACAAGAATTAATTTCAAAAAAGGATCTTTATTGTTTGCATAGCTCACTATTCTGTTTAATTACAAAAACATGTTTGTTGTTTTTTTAATTTAATTTTTTTTTGAGAAAGTGATGGTTCAAATTAAGGGGAAAAACATTTTGCAAAGCTTGATGGTTTTGTGAAACCTTAAACTGTTTTTCTTTATGTTTCTAAATGTTTGAAAAACACTAAATGCTACCAGTATATTATTATTATTATTTAAAGGATCAAACACTTAAATCAGTCACACATTACAGTCAACTAAGTCCAGACTAGTAACAGTGGCTAAAGTTCCTAATCACACTATCAAGCTAATAGATATTGATTTGCATTCACTATTAGTCAAATTGCTCTAAACAAGCAGGTCAACAAGTTGATTATTCATCACCAGAATTTCACTTACAGCTCAGGCTTCCATACTGAAATGATCATTGTGTAGTTTCTGGCTGAAGGAGACAAATTTTATTTTGTCCAGGGAAAGAGGAATTAGTAAATTTTCTTAGAGAAAAAGCAATTTAATTCAAAGTGGAGTTAACCTGAAAATTTAGTTCATGATTCTGAAAGTGAGATAATGTTCAAAATCACCAAAGATCCATCCATGAAGCTTGGCATTCACTGGAAGAAGGATATTACAAGACGCAAGTTTGTTTCTGTGTGACCTATGTTTCCTTTGTCACTGGACAGTCTCACACTATGTATTAGTGAAATAGCTGTATCTTGAAGTATCTGGAAACTGAGCAGAAATTACCTGATTTGAAAGTTCATCCAATGTCATTTAAAATATTCATTAAAATCTTCTAGTGGTGAAGAAATAACAGCATTTCTTACAGCAATGTAAAAGATCCAGTAAAATTTCTCTCCAGTGCCTAAGACAATTCCTTCTCTTCCAAAGAAGGTGGAGAATTGAAGACAAAGGGGGATATAGCTTAGATTAGCTTTTGCTTTTTGTTGATCATAGAAATGTGGTTTTTTAGGATCCAGGATGAAATAAAAACATTTGGAAAAACTGCTATGTGGGCACATGATGTCTAGGTGATTTTGGTTTATTGTTTTACAAGAACAGAAATGTCCAGTCATGTTCAGCTACATATTTACCTAATCTACAAAAGTCCATCTCTATCACTAAGCATCAGAAGAGACAGAAACTTATGATGCTGTGAGTGCTGACGTTGGAAAATATCACCCAGCTGGTCCCATCACTTCTTCTAAGTGGAATTTTAATTCCACATTTCTCAGTATGTTTATATATCCCAATAATAAGTTGTCTCCAACTCGGGTAGTTTGCCAGAATCCAAAGTGTAAAGTTGCCCCTCCTCAATACAAGAGAATTACCAAAAACTCCTGTAAGCCATTGCATGCATAATCCAAACTTCTGCTTATGTCCACTGTGATTTCAAAAAACTTCATGTTTCTGTGACAATAAACGGAACAGAAATAAAGTGAAGTAAATCTTGAAGGATATATAACAGTATTAATGTGATGCAGATTTTGATAAAATAACTGCAATTGATCATATTCCAGAAGGTGATTCACTACACATATATTGTTGTACTTGAAGTATTATAGAGGTGAAATCCTGGCTCTGTGGGATGAGGTGGGAGTTTTCCCTTTGATTTCTAGAGGCCTGGATTTACCGTAGGCACATTTTCTCTTCTAAAATTACAATTCATATGGAATTAATTGAATGGACAAATGATATTAAAAAGTAGCTTTGTTGTCTGTTTATTGCTTTAGAAACTCCTCATGCATGACATGTGGTAGACCTGAGATGGTACAGAAGAGATACTGATTCAAATGAGTTCTTTCTTAGCTTGAAAGAGTGAGTGATGTAAGTCAAATATTCTATTTAGATATGTTAATGATATTAATGAAACTGGTCAGTTCACCCAATAATGTTTTCTTAATAAATAAGTAAATAAATAAATAAATAAATAAATCTCCTTATGTGAGGATTTTCTTTAAGGAATACTTAACTATTGTGTTTGAAAAATATCCTAAAAATTGTTAAATAACATATTTGGTCAGACTAGCCAGTTATTCTTAATGTGAAATACTTGTGAATTACGTAATCCACTCGCATTAACCAGAGAAGGTGGGAATCTTAAAATAATTTACCCATAGTACACATCAAAAATGTGCTTGAATAAGTGTTTAGCCAAACAGTACCATCTTTCCTGTAGGACCGATAAAAGGCCCTGGCTCATCTGGGTGCCTAACTGTATGCTTTTCTGCAAAAACATAACCTATGCCTGCCTACAAAAACAGGAGGGAGTATTTCTGTCAGCAACAGTAGCAGTTCTTGTGTCTTAAATTACTCACATCCCCAAGCTCTTGCTGAATGATGAGTTTTATGATTCAAAAATCCCTGTTTGAATGATGAAGCCTCTGACACGGACAGCATCCCTTGCTCTCTTTTATCCTCTCAGAAAGATCTGTGAATTCCTCCATGATATTCCCTTCCCCTTGTGACCTGAGATGACCTGAATCAACTACGATGCACTGTGTGGAAAACATTCTCTCCTATCCACCCTCCCCCATCTCTCACTTTTAAATTATTGGCCACCCACCCCTCTTTTTTTCTTTTTGTTGTCCAAATTTTCCTATTTCAAGCATATGTTCTAAGATTAAAAAACACTTATTTGGCAGATGGTATAAACACTGTACCTCAACAGATGTTTTTAGTGTCAGTGCAAGAAACGGCCACACGCTGATGCGGTTCTGCTTGGCACTATTTCTTGTCTGGAGAGACTGACGCTGCATGAATATATTCATTTTACTGCTGGTTTCTTTTTGTCTTTTTTTTTTTTTTTTTCTTTCCCCTATTCCTCTCTCATTACTCTGTAGCAAATTTCATGTTTCTGTGACTTGTTCCCTCTGCTTATGACTTTGTTTTATAAGTCTCTAAAACTTGTTTTTGAGAACGCCAACTGACCTGAGTTTACCTCTGAGCATGTCTCCCTCCCCTTTAGCTGTGTTACCAGGAATATGCTTTCAGGTTAACTTAAGCTTTTACCAACTGTTTTTATGTATCCCAATCTCACTATTCCGCTCCAAAATGTATTGCTATGCAGGCACATGTATCAAAATAATTGGGGCCTTGGTGAATACTATCCACAAGTTCAAGTTTTTTCTATTTACTCAGCTGGTCATGTTCTTGTACGAAGGAGGTTTTTTTTGTTGTTGTTGTTGGGTTTTTTTTTGGTTTTTTTTTTTTAAGCTGTACTTGAAACTGGGGACAGGTTATATAAGGGCATAATAAAAATATGGCTTTTGTGAAGGCACAGACATAAACCAAAAGAATCTCTAAATCTCCTTCCATCTGCTAATCTGAAAGGATTTTTATGGCTTTCTGATGGCAGAGGAGATTGTTCTTCATGAATTCGTGCCAGGCAACAGCTGAATATGAGGATTGGAACAGTGGACAAAAGTAAAAAATAGGTGAAGCTAACAGCTATGAATTTAGAGTGCACACCGATCATAAAAATTTCTGCTGGTTAAGTGTTACCAAGTGGTGCCATATGAGACACCACAACATTTCCCTAAGCTTATGAAAGGCCATAATTGTGGTGCTCCAGATAATTTCATGTGGTAACTGCTTGTAAAAGTTGACCCTTCAATAGCAATCCCATTCTTCATGGCCTAGTGCAGCCATTTTATTCTTTGTTGTCTTTTTGCATTAAGAGAGAAAGCAGTTAATTGATGCAAATGGTGGAAGAGTCAACTTGATTTTGAAAAAGCAAGTGTATCTACTGTCATCTTTACTTAGATTCTTTGAAGGTGCCAAGCTCAAGATAGACACAACTTTTCTACTCCAGGCAATAATGGGAGCTCACCATCTTTCCCTTCCTTTTGTACAAACCACCTTCTGAATGTGCTTATCTCCTCCCCAGACACTAGCTGTGAGTTTCATGACTCAGTTTTAGGTGTGGAGATCTTTACACTGTAAATTTTTACTTTGGAGCTCATTCCAGAAATCAACCAGCATGTGTTGCCAGCTAGAGGTGGGCATTTTGTCATCCCCTCCCCACATAGGCTTCGAGAGAAATGATGCTACTGTCTGGAAGTAATCTTGCAGTGAGAAGCCCTGCTGCTTGTTTTGAATTTCACTTCTAGGATCTTGCTAGGATCTCTAAACCCTTGTCTCTCTCTGTTTCGTGCAAATGGCTGAAGACATAACTCATACATTTAGGGTGGTGGGGCTCAGTCTGACCTTAGATAGCTCTCACTGAACTGTCATATCTCTGCAGCAGGCACAAACACAAGCTTTTAGTGTCAGGGGTACATGTCTCATTCTTCCGGCTGCTTTTCTCGCAAACAAATATTTATTTTGGAGAAAGAAGGGGAAATCCAGTTCTCTACTTGCGGTTTTAATTCCTTTTGTCTGCAACATGTTCTCCTAGGGAAGTGATGCACAGTGGTTTCTTTTTCAAATTTGCTTCTGGCACAGCAAGAAGGTGGGTGGCACGGCAGTTGGAAGTCATCAAGCATAAGCAATAACGTTTAGTAACCTTTTGTGTAACTCAGCCCTCCAACCATTGCAATGTCTTCCCTTTCCTGTTCTTATTGGGGGAATATATCCTGGGAGGTCCTGTGTTTGGCTGAGACATTCCAAATCCTAAACTTAAACTCACAAATGGAGTGCAGAAAAGCAATACAAAAGCTTTCTAGCCATACCACATAAGGGAGCCAGTCACACAATTTGAGCAAAGTGAAGCAAGTCTCCCCAAGGCAGTAGAAGAAGGCAGCAACAGAGCAATTAACATGAGCAGGCCACAATAATGCCCTCACACTAAGAGTCAAATCCTAATCTCTGGAGCACCATGTGAATTGATAGAAACTTTATGGAATATTTATATCCTGGACAGAGCAGGTGTCAGGTTTTTCTTCCCCCAATGGCAAGCATATCTGCCTTATTGCCATCAATTAAGCAAAATGTCAGCATGAAAGACGTGCTCAGAAAAAAACGCCTCTAGATCCCAGTTGTTGCAACTGGGTACTTGCTAATGACAAACAGTGATGATTGGTGATATTTATTCATGTGGTAGGCTTTCAAACAAGAAGAGTTTAGTATCTCTGACTAATTATTTCCCAAGAGCAATATGATGGCCCATTCAATGTGCTAATATTCAGTTCTATTCACAGTTTTCATGTGCAAATTTTGGAAAGAAAGCTATTCCTTACCAGAAAACTATGTTTCTTTTTTTCATATATTTAGTACACAAATACATTCATGCCACAGAAGTAGAAAGGGAAAATATCTGTTTCCTGACCATGTAAGTTTTCCTCCTAAAATAGTTTCTCACCTATTCATTTATCTAGAGGACAAACTAATTATCTTTTTTTTTCTTGATACCTACTATGATGGTGATATGCGAATCTACATTCAGATTCTGAAGAAATCCTCTTAATTTAAAATACGCTGTTCTATTTTACAGTGATTACCTACATGTATGGACAAATGAGCTCAAAGGAAGGCTGTAAATTCACCACAGAGAAATAACTGCATTCTTCATATCAATAAGGGTTGTAAGGATGCTGCCAAGTATAGCTCTATTCCTGGACGCATCCAGGATGGCCCAGGATGAAATTAAGAGAGCTTCAGATAAAGTCTCAGTAGATGATAAGAAAGGTGAAACTTCTTAGCATTACCACTCTCTTAGCTGATGAGTTAGTAGCATTTGCTCCAGTCATAAATGCAGACTTGCTTGCAGTCTTAGGTCAAGACTCTAATCTAGCCTCTAATCTACGAGGACGGTCCGCACATAAAGATTACAATATTCCCAGATCATTCTGCTGCTGACAGTAAGAGCCTCAGCAATCACTTATAATTTCTGATCTTATCAGAAATCAAATAAAACAAACAAACAAATCAGTTAACGAATCCAATCTTAAAAGGTTAACTACCAGTAACACTCAGGGTTTGTCATGCCCCTGGAAGATTTAAAAAAAAAAAAAGACACAGAAACAGTACAAGCCAAAATTTATATTTTGAAGTACAAGTATTCATCCTCAGAATCTCCATTCATTTCTAGGAATGAGTTCCAGGCAGTTATCACTAAAGCTTGAGGGCTTGTTCTGTGTTTTAATTCTGTGAAGTCTATCAGAAGACCCAGCAGCAACCCTGACAAACATCGTCTCTGCTGAAAAATGAGCTCTCTCTCCAGTTTCCAACAGACTTTCTGCTCACCCATGGTTATTTGCATTTATTGCCTTTCATAAAATGCACATTTTATTAAAAGAAGAGAAATAAATAAACTGCTTGTACTGAAAACTTGGTTTTGATCTCAGGATTAATGAGGGAGATGTGCTCATAACACCTCAACTTCATACAGATGGTGATGGAGAGAGTTGCCAGAAGGGTTGAGGAAATTCATAGTGACAAAGATGAAGGACCTGTGTTAGTGTCATTTTCCAGTGATCATGACACCCAAGAGATTCTCAGAGGAATGATCACAAACCAGATATTCAAATGACAGCTTCCAACCATTTGGCTCTGTGGATGAAGATGATGTTACTTGCAGAGTATTAACTACAACAAGACAGAGGACCACAGAGATTTACAGACTAAAGCCATAGAAGATATCAAGTGACATATTTGCTTGAACTTCTTTTCCTGACATATGAATTTAATGGGCATATGGAATGTGGGATTAATGGCCTTATAAAGAAAGAGTTTAAGAAAGATTTTTGGAGCATAGCAAAATCCCTAAAGTGCTTGAAAATTTCGGTGCACAAATTCTTTGTTGCAAAGGCAGAAAAGAACAACCTTACTTAGTACCTGTGCTTTTTTATTTAAAAAAAAAAAAAAAAAAAAGTCAAAGCTGTGTCACTGGTGGAGAGGTGTCTTAAGTGAGATAACCAAATAAAAGGTATACACAACTCCTCAAAGGCAATGAAAAAAAGAATTGTTAGCACTTACGAAGTCTAATCCAAGGTAATAGACAGCAGAGAGGTGTCAAAAAGCAAAGAATTCCAGTACAGTTCTGCTGCTGAAGGGAAACATTACAAGGTATTTCTCACTTTACATATCTCCCTGTCAGATGTATGTCACACAGTAGGACTGCTGAAAGAATGAAATATTTGTTCTGAATTACAAGGTGTATGCATGTGCCCTCTGTGAATATTTATATTGATATCACTAAAAGTCAGGAGATCATAGAATCATAGCTGCACCCAGTCTGACACAATCCACACATTCTGAAATGATCTCAAAATAAAAATCTTCACTGGTGGAACTTGAGTCAATTCTTTGTTTTTGAATTCTGGCTTTAATCCTTAAATTGACAAGACAAATTTTAATATTCACTGCACAAAAAGGGCAAACAATAGCTTTAATTTCTTAGTTTATGTTATTGCAACTTGGAAAGCAATTTTTTTTTTTTAATGATGTTGTGCTGGAAGTCATGATTTTCCAAATATTGGAGCACTTGTTTATAGCTTGGTGTTTAATAACCGAGTATATTAAACACTCTGCTCTAAATTTACCAGTTCTTGGATCTTTACCAAAGTCTCTATAGAGTGCTGCTCCAGGAAAACACTATCCAAGCTCTGATGACAGACTTTATATTTTCAAAGCATTAATAAAATGCAACATTAGAAATATACTGGGAAGAGGTGATTAATTGTTATCAAGAAGCAAAGTGTCAGACAAGCCTTAATTACTGTAGTCAATCTCATCCCAGATCTGTGTTTTATATTTACCTCTTTACTATCTGCTTTTATTTTAGTTGTACAGAATATGCACATTAGAAATGTTCTTGAAGGACACACAGATTGTCAAGCAATACTCAGTGACTGATGATTGCCAACCTTTCTAGATGATACTTGGATACCAGACTATGTTTACCATACTCCACTGGTGCACTAGAATTAGACACGTATTCCCACCTACCTCTTGAGTTATTGACATCGCCAAAAAGAAGGCCACTTGTTGAGGTGCCTTTAGTTAAGTGACTAAATTGAGACCCCACGTGGCATGCCTATTACAAAATAGCAAGAGCTTTTTCCTTAATAGGCTCCCATGAAAGCCAACAGGAGTTTAGCCACAGAATTCAAAAGGGACAGACTGCACTCAACTAGTGGATTGTGTAATAGCTTTTATTTTGATGCAAGGTTTTCTGGTACTTTTTCCTCAGTAAACGACTGAAAACACAAATTAATAAATCTTCTCATTAAACCGCTTAGCAGTATTACAACATTGGCGCTGGGATAAAAACAAGCAAAAGAAAGGCAATTATAAAAGCGGAAAAGAAACAAAAGCAAAGGAAGAAAATGGGACGGGAAGGTGGACTCTGCCTTTGGCTGTTGGTTTGGCTCCTTGTCTCTCTTGAGGCAGCCCTTTGGGGAGCCAGGCTAGGCAGCAGATTTCAAGGGTGTTGACAAGCCTGGCAGACCAGTGATTTCAATTTGTACCCCAGAAACAATGCCAGGCAACTGTAAATGACACTAAGATTCTCCACTTTATGACAGTTCCAGGGTTAGGGATAAGTTTTTGCTTTAAGTCCAGGATGGACTCCCTGCTAAGAGGCTCAAGATTACTTAGACAGCGAGCAATTTCAAACTATAAGCCATAAGCCTTGTTTATTTTGCCAAGATAAAAGCAGCAGAAATCTTTTGAAAGGTGGAAAAGCACTTCAGGAAGCAAATAAGAGAAGTGTGACATGGACCCCACTCAACCATCTTTCTTTCAAGGGGATGTATGATCTGAAATCTCTTCAACAGTTTGGATATCTTCCATCACTAATTTCAAGGCATTTTAAAAATGTTGTTCATGTGCAGAGAAAAGACAGCACCGTTCAACTTGCACAAAAGTAATAACATATCACTTTTTCCCAAATTCTTCCTTTCCAACTTGGGCAGGCTTCTTTCAATAAAGCAAAAATAGTCCATTCTTTTGCTACTTAAGTTCAGCATCACACTGTAAACAGAATCAGCAGGAGGGCATTATCTTTAGCTACATCACCAGCACCAATGAACATAACCTGTCCATCCAACTCAGTAAGAGATCATAAGTTTCTCACATAGTCATGCTGCTATTTTGTCATTGGCTTCACTGGAAATTAGTATCAAGCCTTCACTTGATAATTTCACGTCTGTTCTACAGCTGTAAGCTATCGCTAACACCGTTTCTGATGCCTCACGAATTAGAAGATCTGCCTAATGAACATCACCTTAGAAGATTACTCTCTTTCATGTATAGTTTATTATGTCTTCACAAGTGAAATATATTGGGGTTGAAATTACAGCTGTAACAGAATACACAGTGGTTAATGTGCAAAATATTTTATTTTTCTTCAGTACTTCTAATGGAAGCCTTCAAAAACTGGAATGGAGAAGAAGAGGGAAGAGGGCAGCTTCCCTTTAAGGCTTCCCATACATTAAACATCCATTTTGATTTTATTATGTCAGTACCTCATAGAGGGGAAAAAAAAAAAAAAAAACAGCAAAACAGCCACTCTCAACAATATCAAGACTTAAAAAGAGAACAAAAATATTTAAAGTCTTTTTCACTTCTCTTTTCTGTCTCCTCAGCAAGCACCAGTAATAAAAAATGCATCAGTGACTCTAAAAGACAGTGTGTTCTGAAATACATGTGTCTGACAACTAAAAGTCCTTTTTGTATTTTTTCCCTTCTCTCGTGGCCTAAATTATTAACTTGCAGTATGCCACACATAACTTAGTCTGAAAATAAAATTACTCTGTACGTAGCATTTGTAAACTGTTGCCAAACTGGTTACTTGAAGCCATTTATCACTGTTTAATCTGAGTAAAGTTAAAAAGAAACAGCGGGCTTGCTGTATACATACAAATATTGGGACAGGAGGAAGACAATAACATAAAAGTATTATCAGTCTTACTATCTATGTTTCTTGTGCTCATTTAAGCAGCTTCTTGCCAATCTCAAAAGTCATTAAAGTGGGATGCACTGAATTCTGGCTGCAACACCTCCACTGTAGCAATCAGACTCCTACTATCCACTACATACTCCGGTATAAACTCAAGTTAATTCTTTTCTTCAGTCTTCTTCTCCCACGTCATTAAAGCCCAACAAATCTTCCTATAGAAATAAATGCTTTAGAAAAAGTCACACTGAGAACAGCGCCTTACACTGCTGCTTCCTGGACAAAGCCACAATGAGAGAGCACAGAACCTCAGGGAAGTCACTGGGGTGCTGTCTGGGTGAAGGAAAATTTTCACATGGAAGAGATTATATAATTATAGAATGAAGCCAAGCAATCTGTTAATCCATCATAGGATCATATAGCTTGCATATGTTGTGCAGCCACATACCTTTCAGTTGGGACTGATGTTAAGTTCATCTTACTAACGCTGATCAGTTAGACCACAGATGCCGAATTAAGTGGGCCTTCAGGAGTTGGCCTTCTTGCCCTTGAGTGACTACAGAACCAAGAACAAGTGTACGAGTAGTAAAATAAATCAGGAACTGAAGCACAATAGTTAAAACAGGACCCTATACGGACTCTTTATCCCACATTGCTTTGGTTATTTTTTGCCATTTGAGCAGATTCTTTATTTTTTTATTTTATTTTTTTTATTGTTTTTAAATCACTGCAGACTGTGTCTAGGTTTTCTTAGAGTTCTGCCAGAAATAAGAGCTGGGGCATGTTTATTTCTGAGGGTAGATCCAAGAGAGGGAATAAGGTCAGCCAGCTAGCAGGCGTTAGCATCCAAGGAAGTGAAAGAGGACATGAGCAAGGTTTATGAATCCACAGTTTTAAAAACAGAAATGGATTTGTCAGTAACCATTTCTACAGATACACTGGAGTGGGGAGGGAGGTTGGTGGGATGGATAGCTACTCAGTATTTCCTCAGAGCTGCACAGTCCTTGTGGAAGGGTAGGAACCATTAAAAGAAAAATGATCAGCAAGGCAGTCATGCTCCTTACTTTAATAGCGGAGCTGAAGCATACTGTATTGCTTGATACTAAGTACAGCATAGAAGAAGAATGGAAGACCTGCAAACAACATGAAATAATGTGGAGATGTACTTTGCAACAATACAATAAGAATACAAAGAAGAGAGAAGTCTAAGGAGTCACAATTGTCCTTCATGGTTAACCATATTTCTCACACAATATAAAACTCTACCTGTATAAAAGTTTCTAGGACTATTACTAGGAGATTTAGTATTAATCTTTGTTAAGTGCTAAATCAAGAAACTCCAGTCCCTTAAACACAGGTGTAGGTGTACATCATGGCTGTATCTTTCACGACAGCTAAAAAATAAGACAAATATTTTTTAAAGTGACAGTGCTTTGAGACCTTTGTTCATGTTAGCATGCATTATACATACTGCACATATTGTAACTAACAAGCGACAGTGAATACTAGCTTCTTGGGATTTTTGTTTGTTTGTTTAAGTAATTGCAGCTTCAGGAATGGGTGTAATTACAACACAAGAAGCTTCCAGCAGCCTGCAACCTGCCTCCCACCGCCCAGAGATATTCAGCAGGAACTGTCTGATCCTCAGTTACAGCCTAAACACTTGAACATCCACTTGAATGAGTCCCTACTCATCTGCTTCCGCAGAAGCCATCTTGAGATGGAAGGAAGAAAATAACACCTTACCAAAAAGAAGGCTACTTACATCAAGGTTTGATGTGGTTGCTCCCAGGGGAGCTTTATCTGCTACTAAAGGCAGGGGAAGGAAGCGGGCATCTTTTCTGGGGAAGGAATGACACAGATGGCAGCTACTGCTGAGAGTGCCTACAGTTTGTGCAGAGCAGTAGTTGGTACTGGTTATCTCAAGGATCAGTTGCACCACTTGAAACGTTCTGGTTTTCAATACAGCTCTAGTCAAACATAGTCATCTTTGATCCCTGGCTACTAAACGTGGCAGTGAGTGCTCTGCAATGAAAAAAAATGATAAAAAAAAAAGATGAATGCTGATTATAAGCATTGTGTTCTAACAGCATTACGTATGTTGGTGACAATTCAGCATGGGGGTGGTGGGAACACGAATTCTCAAGACTATTTTAAAGACTTTCAAATTCAGAAAGGAATCTGCTTCCCTTTTTTTTTTGTTGTTGTTGTTCATTTTCAGCTAGATAAAGATCTGTCTAGACAGAGTTAACTTACATTAATAACTTCAATATCATTACAACTGGATCTAACAAAATTTTCTCAGTGCCTCAAAAATAGGTCAGTTTTTGACAGTGGGAGGACATCTCATGTCCAAGATCTGGCTGAGTTATCCTTCTAATGCTGGCCAAGTATGGGAAGGGAGAGAAAGTCCTCCCACTCCTCTCTGAATGTCTCCTAAGAAGGCCCTTCAGAGTTTGTGATTTATCATAGAACCGTTTGAGTTGGAAGACACCATTAAAGGTCATGCGGTCCAGCTTGCATGCGATGAACAGAACAGCTCCATCAGGTGCTCAGAGCCCTGTCCAGACAGAGCTTGAGCATCTCCAGGGACAGGGCATCCACCACCTCTCTGGGCAACCTGTGCCAATGCCTCACCATTTACCTCTGAGCAATTAGGTGCAGCAACAGAGTACTTCCTCTCTCAGCAGCTGGGCTTTTTGGTCAGTGTTCATTTTCAGGATAATCTGCACTGTTTATTTTGTTTTGCTTCAGTTGAGAAAGCAAATGTCTGTTTGATTCCAGAGGGGGAAAAAAAAAGCCAACTTTGGTGAAGGATACTGTAAATACTACACAGGAATCGGTTTTTAATCAGATAAAGCTAGCAAGTAAGTATTTATGCAGTCTAGATTTACAAGCTTGTAAAGATGCTCTACTCACATTCTGATGGCCAGGTCATGAGAATTAATAAAGTTCAGATTTTGGTGCTGAGAGATAAGCCATTGTACATTCCTTTGAAATATTGAATATCTCATGCTGAACATCTGATTTTTGAGAAAACTGTATTGCCTTTATTGCAGCACAAAAATCAAAGAAACAAATTTTAATTGCCTAACCTAGTTTTTAAATCCAAAATAATTTACTCTTCAGGAAAGGTAGAAGAGAACAGGAAAGCAAACTGAAGCAAACCTATTCATCCTCACTGCAGATGCAAAAAATGCATTTCCCTTCATTCTCCGTTCTTTTCCTAGCTCAAGATTTATCTTGCAATGAAAGAAATAAATCAAAAAAATTGATCTGTAAGAAATTTCAGGCAAGAGAAAGATCAACCACAGCATTAGTCTGTCCTGCGTGGATTGGAATTTTCAGACAACTACCGTTAACTTTTTTTATAAAGGAAAATATGATATTTATTAATTGATACCAGTAAGAAAATTGCATTGACTTTTCATAGGTCTGAAGAAGATCTGGCCAAAGTAAATCCAGGTTTGGAACTCTGACTAGTGATATTTGATACAAGTTATAGGTTATCAGAACAAGGATAAGGAGAAATCCCTGGTGTAAAGAGTATGTTATTCAACTGGAACTACTGGTTTTATACATTTGAGCAGTAAGTCAAAGAAATGTTGAAATGAGCTTGGTACAAGTAATTCTGTTATCACATCCACTGAAATGGACACACAAAAAGACATAATTCAGAATATCCCTGATCCACTACCATGAATATTTTACAATCTCAACCCAGGAATCTGATTTTGCTGCCTAAATTAGCTACACATTATACCTTTTGTAACCAGTTCAGGGACAGGTTTTCTCCAGCAGCACAGACCCAATGCCTTTAGGTTAGATTTTCGCACTGCACTTCCCTAGAAGGAATAACTTGCAGACAGAATGCGAATTTAGAAACATGGATGATTTTGAAAAGTTATACTAAGGAACTACACCACTTCTTCAAGACCAGAAAAAAAAAAAAAAAAAAAAAAAAATCTATGCTTTTGCAAGTGTCCTGGATTCTTGTCCCAACTGTTGTTTATTTCAAAGAAGCTGTACAATTATGTAAATCCTACTGAGCTGAGAAGCACCAAAAATATGGTCTGTTGAATTTTTAGCTATTAGTAATATCCAATTAACAAACAAGTTAAACTGTGCAGACAGAAGAGTCATTTGCAAAGAGTAAAACCAAAGACATTCTAGTTTTGAAAAATATCTGTATACTTTCCTTGTTCACTTTCCAAAAACGTGCATGGCACTGAAGAACTGGTATGGTGATGGAAATAAGGCACTGGTCATTCCATTACAAGATGCCAGTAACATTTGCTACTGTAAGTAAAAGTACCTCAGACATTTCATGTGCAATTCAGTGAACTGGCATATTAGTAATGGCACAGTTTATTTCAAAATTTAAAGAGTTGTCTGTATTCCACATTCAATTCAAAATAAAAAGACAGTTCATCAAATATACTTGTTATGAATTTCTCAACTAACTCAAGAATGTGATTTTTTGTTTTGTTTTCAAGAATGACATTTAAATAATCATAAATATAAATTACAACCAACGCAGGCTAGATACCTGTCTGTGAAACATTTTGTCTCAATGTATTTTCTTGGGAATGGTTGCAGTTCTGCAGCTGCGCAAAACACAAGTTGCCTTTTTCTGAGTACACAAGTAAATTCCAAATGTACAACAACTTCTTCAAAATTAAGGGCAAAAGCACAGAAAAGCTACTCAAGAGGACACCTGTTCTCTTAAGGAAGCATGTAATAAAAACAATTTTTCTCTACCATAGCAACACACAAGAAATCACTAAATCAAGGCATTCTTTCTGTCCACAGCTGTTCCACAATTATTTTTTTAGCTCACCTTACTCCTATCCGTT
Source organism: Lagopus leucura (assembly GCF_019238085.1). Taxonomy (NCBI): domain Eukaryota; kingdom Metazoa; phylum Chordata; class Aves; order Galliformes; family Phasianidae; genus Lagopus; species Lagopus leucura. Next base: position 32,165,152 of record NW_024962250.1, read on the forward strand.
TCCAGTATCCAGGACTAACTGAATAAGAAGACAGACTGTTGTTTACTGAGGGACATATAATTCAAAGATCTACTGCTACAGCTTGTTTGAAGCATTTGAGAGTCCGGGAATTGCAGGGAACTCATACTAAAAAATAAAAAGGATGTAATCACAGCACCCTGCATAGTTTAAAGCAAGAGTAATTTTTGATTGCTCTTGGTTTTGAATTAAGCATATTGCTCTGATTATACAGATAATGTGTACACACGCAAAGACCAGAATCTATCTATATAGTCAGGATAATTTAAATTATTCCTTAATTTCATGATTATAATTCATCTAGGCAAAGTATTTACAAATCACAAGATTATTATTTTTTTTTTAACCATGAAGTAAGACAGAACTATGTTAAAGACACCTCTGGCCACAAATTTAAACTAGACATTGTGTAGCCTCCTGGCTGCATGTAGCAGAGGGAAGCATGCTCACGTCTGTAGCATTTTCTTCTTAAAATATTAAACAACTAAACCACATGCTTTACTGTTCAGTATGCCACTACTGAGGATGCCTACACGAGTCTGTTCTATGCCATACTACTTCTGGAAAAGTCACTCCAGACTGATGTCAGACTGAGTATATGAAGGATGCAGACTTGTTATAATTGTAGTACTAAAACAAACTGTGCTTGGGCTAATACTTTCCACATTGCATTTCAGTCCATAGTAATTTTTTCTTACTTTTGAGCAAAATCAGTTATGCCAGCTTTTTTGTGCTATTAGCAGAACTGTGTTTTTCCCCATGTAATTTGTATCCTGAAGTGTTTCAGATAAAGCTGAAACATCGGATGCTAGCTAACTTGTAGACCACAACGATGATTCAGGAGACAGCCCAAGGCTGAATCTCATGGATTTGCATTTCTGAACTAGAACTATTTTATGCTAGCATGTTTGTACTACTAGATTTTGCACCACTAGATGAGGGAGCTGGGACTTCTTAGCCTGCAGAAAAGGAGGCTCAAGGGAGACCTTATCACTGTCTACAACTAGCTGAAAGGAGGTTATGGCGAGGTGGGGGTCAGCCTCTTACACGTAACTAGCAATAGAACTAGAGGGAATGACCTCAAGTTGCATCAGGGTAGATTCAGGTTGGATATTACAAAAAATCTCTTCTCTGAAACAGCAGTCAGGCACTGGAACATGCTGCCCAGTGAGGTGGTGGAGTCACTGTCCCTGGAGGTGTTCAAGAAACATGTAGATGTTGCATTAAAGGGCACGGTTTAGTGGGGAAATACTGGTGGTAGGTGGACAGTTGGAAAGGATCATCTTGAAGGTCTTTTCCAACCTTGGTGATTCTATGATCTTAAAGTCCTGCTTTTATAGGGAGAATTTGTTTAAGTTTCTTCTAAATAACAATGCTGCCATTATACAAATACACTTTTAAAATGCATTTGCTAAGAAAGCTTTAAGTTTCCTATCTCAGTTTCTCTCGCTCTTCATTCCTTTTTCAGTTAAAAGAACTCTAAGTAAAAAAAAACCTCATTTCTGCCATGTTCTGATTAGCTCCCATCTGTGTGAAATGAATGGAAGATAATCACGGTCAGCACCTGGAGAAACAGACTTACCTGCCACATCAAGAAAAGTACTGAGAAATATTGAGAAAGCAAAAACATAAGTGAACAAGGTTATATTTAGTGGAAATGCTTCTTACTGATTTTAGCATTTCAACTTTAGAACTAAGAGAGTAAATAAAAGCTTTTTTTCCCCCCAGTACACAGAGAAAACAAATTAAATTGTTCTTGCTGTTCAGATAGAGAACACAGGGTTCATAATATAAGCTAGGAATATTCATTAGGCAGCAGTTTCAATCCTGGAGGTTATCCGAACGGCACAGTTACTGCCAGAAATGATACATATCTCAGAAATTTGTGGTAGGTTGGATAACTGTAAGAGATTATTCTTTTATGCCATTGCCTGAAAGGTTGCAGGGGACACAGATGAATAAGTCCAAGCAATCCTGTGTCTGGAGAACACTGATTGATGAGTCCTAGGCCAGGTTGCAAAATTCTTTGTCCAAGGGACACAGATGAACAAGGGCAGGGGCAACAGGGAGAGAGAAGCTGCAGATTAATGGCCAGGAAGCAGTCCTTTGCATAGGCTTATCTCGAGGAAGATGGCTATCTAAAGAGGTACCACACATAAAACCTATCCCAGAAATGCCATGTTGGAAGAAGAAGGATAAGAAAGGGACAAACAACCATGAGAGTAGGTTTTTTGGACATGAGAAGCCTCAAGTCCTGCTCCTCTCCCTCCTGGACCTATTTTGTCACTGCACCTTCTTGCTGCCTAAGGCCAGCCATGCTGCTGCTGCTCTCCCCCAAAAGGTTTTCTGACAACAGATTCCTTGTGATGTGATGTCTGCATCCTGAAGAAGAACAAGAGCTGTCTGCCATCAGAAGCCTCATGAGCTGATGGACTCTCCTTGGCCTGCTAACTGAATCCTGCTGCTTCCTCCCAGACTTACTCTGCAGCTTCTTCCTGCTACCTCCTTGCTGTCTAGGACCAGCCACGCTGCTGCTGCTCTTCCCTTGTGCTTTTGCCTCAGACCATTGGAACAGCATACAATGGACCATTGCTGGATTCTGGTGGTGACTATCCCTGCTTTATGCAATTCTTGCTTATTTCCTATCTTTCCTATCATCCGCCTTCCCTTCTCCATCACTTTAATACATAATAGTCGCCAGCCTCCCCTTCCCCATCTCCCTGATTAAGATTTCTAATAAACTGGTTGGACCAACATTTGAACTGTTGTTTCTTAATCTCACACTGTGTATACATGTATCAAAGAACCTCCTTTCCCTCCTATAAATTGGAGCAAGACAATAGAGTCCAAACTGCACTGATTCATGACTGTCTTTGCTTGATTAGAACTTATGAATATTTCTCCGATCAAGGTTTCCAGTTTGTTTCCACATTCAGCAATGCTCCAAATTGTGCAACTTCATTTTCATCATTTGAGAATAGTTTCACTTGCCCTCCAGTAACGTCACTGAAACATTTCATTATTCATATTAGGATTATCTGATTGATTCACAGTTTATTTTGCACACATTTTGCATTCTCAAATTTTGGAAATCGTGTCCTTTATATGGCCCTCTCCTTAAGATTTTATTTCAGTTCACACTAACATTTCATATTTCAGTGAAGAAAATATTTCTTAGCACAAGAGAAAACACATGACATTGACTTTGGATATTTTTCATCTGCTTTGCCTGCATCAGCTCAGGTAGCTGCTGTGCCAAGTGCTTAATAAAAGTATTGTGTTTAATTTACAAAGAACTCTATTCAATGAAACAGCAAAATACCCTTTTGGCTTGCCCAATTGAAAACATAAGAAACATCTGGAAAATTGGGCTAATTGTAAAGTAATGAAGAAAACTAAGAAAAACTTTTCCTTTAAATTTTCCTTTACTGTCTGACAATTATAACATGTAGACAATTAACCCTAACGGGCATAGCAGCAGATACAGCTGATGTTATTTTAATTATTTTTCTAATTCCTACTTAAGAGCATATTTCTTTTTTCCACTTACACCTGATGTATCCCTGTTATTTTTCTGACATCTCCAGTGAATTCTCTCCTTCAAACCCAAGGAGAGCCTCTCAGGTCAATTTTGACTTGCCCATTCGGTATTTATTTACAGATGCAAAAAATAGATCTGCCATGGCTTTGTTTCCTCTCAAGCTGTCTTGAGCTAATTCTTTTCCTATCATGAGGTTGCTCTGCCCTTATTTAACTTCGTTATATCTAAATTACGTCCCATAACCTTTGCCATTAGTTTTCCCTTAATAGGAAAAAGATGAAACGCTATTAATGTGGCTAAATTTTCCATTTAAACAATTCTAACTTCAATACTTTCTATATTTGAGATTGCCTAAGATTTTCCTCCCATCAAGAACAAAGAGAAACATATTGGTAAAACGAGCAACTTAAGGATGACAAGCTTACTGTCAGTATTCTGCTCAGCATGTAAAGTTGGCAGCTGCTTCAAACTTATTCCACTTTCATAATGATGGACACTGGAAAATGTAGTATTTTTCTCTCTCAGCCTTTCCTAATTTACTCCATATGTAAGCAGAACTTCCATACACTTACCTCATGCACCCAATTTTCTAGCACCCCCTCCCAGTGTAGGGCCAGGGTCTCCAAAGCAAAAAAAAACAAAACAAAACAAAACAACAAAAAACACATTACCTTAGTGGTTTGTGGTTTTAATACACACTCTCAATCTCACATACTCAGAACCACTAAAAATCAGCAACTCCTTAGAGAGCCAAGATTTAATTTGGATCACACGTTACCGGCCAGACTAGAGAATATGTTTACAATAACAATATTTACTTATATTCATCAACAGATGGTAAAACTGTGCAGGGAGAAATGTTTGAAAAGTGATTACTTTTAAACAAAAACAATGGTCATACCAGATACAGATTGTTGATGAAAAGCAAGAAAATATAGCATGATTTTTCAAATTATATCATAGATCAAATATTTCTTCCTTATGTACCTATTTCAAAATTGAAAGTCAGATTTACTCTGTTCCGCCATTTCTTTGGTCTCTGCCCCTTTGTTATGCAAGAATGGTGCACTCAGCACCAGAGCATTTTCTTTCTAGAGAGGTTTCTGAAGAGCTGACTTCACTGACCATAGTTGCAGTTCACTGAGTCTCTCCCCCTACAGAAGTATTAGCTCAGATGACATTTTTTTCTCCCTTTTTAAGAAGGCTGGTTCACATAGGTGTATTCTCTTGAGTTACACTAATATGCCTTAGTTTTTTCAAATTTTAGTGTATAATTTGGCTGTTCTTACTGGACTTTCATTTTATACACAGGCTGCCCTTAGGAGAAGAAATAAACATGACTCTCCTGCCACACATACATACATACATAAGATAGTTCCATGAAGAAAGCATTCGTAGTCTAATACATCCAGATGAAAAGGGGAAGGAAAAAAATCAGAATGAAAAGTTATTTGTAGAAATTGGACAGGGAAGTCTACAAGAACTGGTACTACATGATCCATTCCACAGCCAAAGGGTCATTAATTGATATTGGCTAACATGAAGGTTAAATCTAGGCTGCAAAAGTTACTTGGATTTAATATGAATAATACCATGATAACACAAAAAACTTTGATCATCAATTACTTCCTGAAAAATTGTCCAACTGACACTTATACCGCCTTTGTATTTCATAACATTCTACCCATTTATAAGAACTCTTCAGTCTGCCTAAAGAGTGGCAGAAGACACGCAGAAAACAGAAGATTCTGCTAAAGAAATTAATTTTTGTGCATTTTACTTTCTGAAATGACTTTTTTTTTTCCTGTGATCAACTATAAAATTATACTTTTTGTGTTTTTTTTTTGTTTGTTTTTTTAAAACAATTCATCCTTTGACCCTGGCCATACTACTGAAAGACAATCCAGTTCTTTTGAGTCAGAATTGCTTGGTGCAATTTACTACAGATGTGGAAGGAAAACTCAGCCCAGCATGAAAACAAGGACTTTTTTTAATAATTATTTTAAGCATTCATGTGAAATTATAGAGCATATTTGTTTGTAAACAATACAACATTTTATTTCCAAGACACGTAATATGTCTCAGTATATGTTCTGCTTTTGTGATTGCTTATTCAAATTAACAAGTAGTCAAAAATAAACAACAACAAAAAATTGTAGCAAATAAAGACTACTGTGGTCAGTTTTGCAAGTTAATGTGTGTGTTTACCTGGCAGACATCAGTGAAGATGGCAGATTGCTGCTTGCTATAAACAGTTCAGTTGTACAACTTAACTGCAGCGCCACTGAGTTCTGGGTAAATTAATTAAAATCATTTCTGTAAACATGTTATAGACATACTCCATATAAAAGGAAATTAAAAAAATAAAATAGAGATTCCACACAAAAATCTGGTCTGAAATAATTGAGCTACTGAACCTCAGAAATCTAATCTTGCATCAACAGGCAAGTTTTGCTACTGTCTGCCTTGTCTCCTAAGGCTCGTGATCAAGGAGACTATGTTCACCAGAGTTTCTAGGTAGAAAAATAGTACTTTTCTTGTGCTGTTCATGTTTGTTGTTCTGTTTTTCTTTTTGCCATCACTAGTGATTTCTATTAAAATCATTACCTTGGTTAGCAAACAAATATCTTCAGTGTTAAAATACGTAGAAAAAAATAAGTTGGTGCCTACATTATCTTAACATAATACTGTAAGATGAGCATATTTTACTTGAAGCCATTCCAAATCACTACTACACATCCAAAAAATAGACTTACCCTTGAAACTAGTGGGTGCTAGCCTCAAAACAAGCTAAAGGAAACAAGTTTCCCATAATACGTAATTATGCAGTGGGACATGGTGTACCAGATACTATGAATAGCAGCAGTTGAGGTGAGTTCAGAGAAAAAGTAGACAAGTTTATGGAAGAGAAATCTAATGAGGCAAAGTCACCTCAATACCACATCATTATGCCTGGATCAGGAGGCCCCCAACCCGCAAATTGTTGACTGTGAGAATATTCCCAGGAAGCATCACTGCCTGCTTTCCTATACTCATATGCCTCTACAGACATGGACTTCAACGACTGTCAAAAACAGAATGAAGGGCTTCTATAACTATTCCTGCAGTTAACATCCAATATTTTGTTTGGGTCAGAGACATATTTCAGTGTTGCTGGTGTTCAGTATTTCTTTCAGTGAAAGCTCTAATGAATTGTTGACAGAAAGCAACCTTTTCAGATTTATTGTGGATAAAAAGTATCTGTAAACTAGACAACAAGCATTCCAGGACAGGAGTCAACTTTCTGTTATGTGTTTGTATGGCACCCACAAAGAGGTCTTCTGATGAGGACAACAGGTTTTCTGGAACAGCAGGTCCTGAATGTTTCCATTCGCAACCTCACTTGAAAGGGCACCACGGCAGCAGGTCCTGAATGTTTTCACTCACAACCTCACTTGAAAGGGTACCATGGCTTTCCAAAATTTCTGGGATTGTGTCCCTCCGCCTTTTATATTTCTGTGATTATATTCCCCAAGCAGGAATAACAAGCCCATGTTAAGGAATTAGTGGCCATGACTGCTACCATAACGCAACAAATACAAAACACCAGAAAAAAAAAAAAAACAAAACATTTTTTCTTAGCAAACAAACTTCAGAGAGAGACTGAACCATAACGCCTTCTAGCAAAATGTCTGCAACTGTCTTTGCAAAGAAGCTAAAACAATAAACCAAATAAAGAGTTAACCAGAGTTTTCCTCATTCTTTAAAAGGAGAAGCAGTGTGGATTCCTGCCAGAATCTGTTGCCATTTAAAGAGTACCAAACACACAACTGCTTGGAAAAGAAAGGTATAATATGATGTAGTCAAGCTGCAACAACAGACCTCTTATCTGTGGTGCAGTAATATGAACGAATGGGTATGATAAAATTAGTTTACGAGGGAAAAAATAGCAACTTGCCATTTTTTCCCCTTTAAAAGTGTCCAGCAAACAAAATAGAAAGATGTTATGTTATCCTATCCCTATTTTCTTTTGTACATCTGTTATCTTCCTGCAGCCAATTTTCTCTGACAAGATGATGTTTTGTTGAAGCAAATCCAGTAGCTGTACAGCTGTGCAGAACAGCAACCCGTTACCATCCTGAGAACCCTGCAAAGCTTGGGAAGGATAACTGCCGCTGAATTTCAAGACTCTCCATGCTTTCTTTCCTCTTACAGTATTACATAGAGCAAGGAGTAGTGATTTTATAGCACATAATCTATTCCTGGTGTAATGGCAAGTAGCTTATTTCACTAAGGAGTAGTTATTTTTCATTAAGCTTGCATTTCTTGCTAGGAAACAAACTGCATATGGATGATCACCATGCCACAGCTGACCTATAACTGACATTTTAACTTACCTCACTCCCACACTCTCACTTCCAGAAAAAGTAAAGGGGAGATCATTCATTTTCAAGAGCAAATTTTAGTTGCTCTGAAGTTTAGTTTTCCAGTTTCAAGGTGCAATTTAATTTTTTTTTTAACTGTATATAAAATACAAGAATAGAAGATGAACAACTCTAAGAGTAATTTTGTCACTAATCATTGTCTATATGCCAAGTAAATTTCTTTTGCCATCATATGATAGGGTGTTGATCTTCACGATCCAAACCCTGATTTTTAACTGGTACCTAAGCAATTAAATCTCAAACAATATCACTTCCTAGCAGCTCTTCATACAGGAGACAAACATCTTCGTGAATTTCAACTCCATCATTTACAATTCTGCTCTGTACATTTTTCTCTTACATGGCCAGCATTTCTGTGCATATTCCAGAACTACCCTGGCCCAACCAGTGTTCACTGGTGAGGAATAATAGGTTTAGTTTCGAAGTGGACACTGAAAAGTTTCATTGCCTATCTTTAGTGCACCTCCGTAGAGGGAGAAGTATTAAATATCCTTTGAAATGCAGGTCTTAAGGGCAGTAAGAAGAATTGGGAAGCAATTAAAAAAAAAAAAAATGATGCACAAAACAGGCTGATGAAAACACATCAGCAAATGTTTTCCTTACAGAACAAAATCTTATGACTTCTGCCTATTAACAGTTAACAGTTCTGAAGAGAAATAAACAGTGCAACAAACTGGAGAAAACGTGCATTAATCAGAGTGAAAAGCATTTCCTCAGTAAAATGCCACCCTGATATAACCTTTATCTTTTCTCCTGAAGTTTTTCCTCATTCTTCTTTACACGTTATTCAATGCCACAGTAATTGGTTTCTAGTTCTCCGTTTTCTTCCTAAATGTTTTAGTTCACTCCTTTTATCCTCATGTATCGGATCTATGAAGGATTATTTCCACTTCTGCACCACCACATCCTCCTCTCACCCCCCATTTCTCTTCATCCTTTTTCCTTTTTACACTAATTTCTACTCCTTTGTTGTTGTTTTTTATCCTTTACTTCACATTTAGCTTCTCTATTCAGAATGTGAAAGACAACATGTCAGACCATTTTTCCACACTAACAGATATTCCACTCTGAATCAGCTGCGTACACCATGTTTTGCATTGATGCAGCACCTTCCCAAGTACTCATATCCCTGCTATGCATTTAGGTAAATGGAGTTTGTCACACTCAATCTATTGTCTCAATCAATTGTCAAGCTAGAGCTAATCTCCTCCTCAAAATCCTTTGCAAAATAATTCCATGCACACTTCTCTACTTCCAAACAGAGATCTGCCAGCAGCTACCTCTCAACTTACCTTTCTCTCTTGCTAAAGACACAGGTTTCCCACACAAGGTTCTATCCCATCTTGTGTACTTCAGCATCTTAACAGAAAGCCAGTCTTCTCCTGGGATGTCTCACCAAGGAATATTAGCCATGATTTTAAAGACATCTATTATCCACAAAGCAAGCTCTAAAGTATCAGAAATACTTGAATTGATCTATTTTTCAAATGTGCTAAAAGGTACAGATGCAGCCACACAGTTTGATAAAGGTTCCACTACCACTTATCAAGGAATGCAGGAAGGGAATGAGAAAAATGCCAACTATTATAGTTAATTCACAAGTGGATGTTAACTTGCGGTGAGTTTGATAAAAACTAAATTTTAAATATAAATAGTATTATAAATAAATAATAACCAAGCCGATGTACCTCATTATATTACATTGAAAGTCCGAACCAAAGACAAACCTTACCAAGGGCCACCTTGGTTTTAATCAGATTGGCTTAATAAAAATGAAGCAACCAAAGACCAATCAATTTGGAACTTCACAAAAACCCACTGACAGATAACATGGTGTAGATTCATTTAGGAAAATAACTATGCATCTATTTAAGTATGCACAGTATTTCACCACAAATAAGTGCACAAGCTTACTTCAGGTCAAAGCAATTTTATATTGTCATTAAAGAAAGCGGTCATGATAGGACTGCACCAGCAAAGTAACTGTTAAGAAGCTGGCAGCTGAAAAGTTGGGAAAAGTCCTAATTTCTCCTCAAAACATTCATTTAGTACCCAATATTCCAGAATCAATAACTGACTAAAGAACTTTAGTCAGATTTAGACAGGTAGAATTTAATTAAATCTGCATCAAGTCTGTATCTCCCTTTAAAACTGACAACAAAATCTGCATGTACACACCGCAAAACACTAGAGAAAGCAAAAGCAGAGGCAAAAAAATTCTAACTTTTCTTAGCACTTTGATGACCTCAAGAAGACATTTTAAAGGCCATCCATCCTCTTTACCCTTTAGTTCTCCACCTGCAAAATAAAAACATTTCTGTCTCAAAGCTAAGTTTCTGATTAGCATTACATTCATAGGAGCATTTACTAATTGACTTCATCTAGAAAAGGGCCACCTATTTCAATACAAAGGAAAGTTTCTAGCATAATGTATCACAGTCAAGTACACTAAGTAGAGGAATATTATGAATGTCTGTACAATCAGAGGTGAGAAAACCACACTTACAAAAAATTACTTTGAATCACTAAAAACTTTTCACTTACATCCTCATCTCAATCAACATATTGTATAAAGAATTAAGATAAAAGTTCTTCCTAATTGGGTATATGTTTTTAGAATTACATTATTTGAACATATAATGAAGAAAAGGCAGTTATGGCCTCTTCATACTACATCTGTTGTGTGCCTGATCTACTTTTATTAATAAGAATTACCTTCAATGCACAAAATCAACTACACGTAATATCACAAGATTATTTTCACACAACCTAGATTTTAAAGCGACATTAAAGGGAGAGAAGAGATTGTCTTATATATGGTTTACCTTACAAAAGCAGAGTATGTAGTTACCAATGTGCGATACTCCATGTTTTTGAAATTATAGTCCTTAGAGATTTGTTTGGCATGGAATGAAAACCACTAACAAATTGCTAGTGGTAAAATATTGCATGAACATTGTTTCTTGCAAAATATTGGAAATAACTATTGTAGCATTACTCAACAGTTAGGCAACCTCTGTTTACTGTAAGTATTAGCTCCTTGAACAGCGTGTCCTGCATACGTAAATTCATTCCCTTTGGATCCAAAACCCCGGATCCTAACACTTGGGTCATAAAACAAAAATATATTTAAAAAGTCTTCTTGCTAGCTGGTCTAACTGTAGCTGCAGAAAATTGTTTACGTCATATGAATAAAAAAGCCATAACAACTAAACAGAGCCATGCTTATTTTTCAAATAATTCCTCATGAATGCATTTCATTTACAGCAGAAATATTTGTGGGCTTTTTTGCTGTATATATACATAACAATCAAATCTTGTAGTGACTCTTAGGAAAAGCAAGCAGAACATTCTCCACCATACATCCCACTGTCTCATTTAGATCCATGCAATTCAAAACAAGTTTTGTTCCATACTTTAACACTCTTTTATAGCGATGTACAGTAGACAAAAACAGACTTGGCTGTTTGACCTTTGGTCTAATTTCCTCATTTCCCTCTCACAGGGTTTTTGTTGGTGATTTTTAAAATTTTGTTTTTCTGTAAAGATACATTGGAACAAGTCTTCTGGGTAGAAATCTTTCCAACTCAAAGCCCGCCAACTGATATCACTACTTCTTTGAGTTTCAGGTTCACTTAACCTAAACAAGTCTGCAGATGACACCAAGTAGAGTGGTGCAACCAACACACTGGGGGGAAAAGATACCATTCAGAGGGACCTGGATAACCTTAGGAGGTATTTAGCTCGTGTAAACCTCATGAAGTTTGTTAAGACAGTCAAGTACAAAATCCTACACCTGGGTCCTGTTCAAGTTGGTCTAGAAGGGGGCTGGCATACTTCAAAGAGGACAGGCTGAGAGAGTTGGAGGTTCTTTAGCCTGGAGAAGACTAAAGGGAAACCTTATATTGGTCTTATAGTATTTAAAGGGAGCTACAGAAAAAAATAGGGAGGGATACTTTACCAAAGATTGTAAAGATAGGAGAAAGGTAATAGTTTTCAGCTGCAAGAAGGTAGATTTCAATTAGTTATTGGAAAGAAAGTCTTTGCTCAGAGGGTAACAAGGCTCTGGAACAGGTTGACCAGAGAAGTGGATGCTCCATCCCTGACTGTGTTCAAGGTCAGGTTGGATGAGGCATTGGGCAAGTTCATCTTGTGGAAGATATCCCTTAAATGGTTGGAGGTGTTGAAACTAAATGAGTCAAGATCCCTTCCAACACAAATCATTCTATAATTCTGTAATCTCTAAAGAAACTTTATTTTATAGCAAACATGGACTTTGCAAACAAACAAAAAGTGTTGATCTTCTACAGAGCTCTTTGTATTTATATTTTTTGTCTTTCAAACCATCATTACAAGTACCTGATTAAGTATAAAAGCACAACTCTTAGAGAAGAATTTAATTACTTCATTGTGGTTGACAACTAACATGCAGAAAATTAGATAGTACATTAATCCCAGAAGCTTAACAAAACTGGAATGCAGGAAAGAGCACAACCATCTTTATTGTAAACTGAGAGGAAAGAATGTCACAACATATTTAGCACATAGTATGCCAGCAGTAGTAAAGCAGAGATGGGAGTTAGCACCTGTTTAGAAAAAGAACAAGCAAGCTAACACTGGGAGTTGGGGGAATTCCCCACTAAACTATATAGAAAGTAGGTCATGTTTACTCTTTTGAGAATGGAGAAAAGACAGAATTCTGAATCATATATGAACCATTACATTTAATTTTCTTAATCTCTAGCAGCTCCCAGGAGTCTGACAGACTGAAAAATCTGGATTTTACAACTCTGGCAATTATCTTTGTTAATACCATAAACTTCTCAGTATCCATTCGCATTATCATTAAGGGTTTGTGTTTCTATTTTACTCCCCTTCACAATTCTCCCTCTACCCCTTGGCCTTGATTTAGTATTTGCCTGTTAAAATTTACTCCAGATAAAACTTGGCACACAAACACCTTACACATAGGCTTCAGCTAAAATAGTACTTCAACATTTTTGCAATTTAACTCTTTTGCCAGGTATTACTAACAGGAAAAATAGTCAGGCTTAAATGTCAGAGGGGTCTTCTTAAAACTAATAAATACAATAGCTTAAGCATCCCACCCAGAAACCTAGGAAAACTAAGTACCTTCTTTGCGTGACCTTAATAGTTAATTCTTCTCTGAAACATTGAGTTAGCATTGAAACAGTCAAAACTTTACATGCGGAAAAGAAGATCAGCTTGATAACATGCAACAAAAAAGACCATCTACAATTAGGAATGGCAAAGCAACCTCATATTAGCGTTGAATTTAGAAGTCCCATTTTATCAAGTATAAAGTAGTAGGCTAAATGTAAAACTGATTACAACACTTCTGTGGAACAGATGAAACATTATAAATCAAAACCCAAAGCAGAGGCCTAGTAAGAGAATGGACCACTGCAATTTTCTTTGGGGATTAAGTGCAAACTCAGGGCAATTATGACTGCTGAGTGGAGGATGGGCAAAACCACAGGGACCCATAGGTCAGGTTGCAGGAAAGACCAAGAGACAACCAGACAGCATGTAGGAGGATTTTAAGAAAGAAATTGAGCAGAGAAGACAGTTATGGTAGTTCCTTGTCCAAGCAGAGTTCTAAAGCAACGAACTTCTCATGTTTACTTCTTGCATCATTCAGGCAAATGCAATTTCAAAGATATTCTTTGTACATAGACCAAATTGCAACAACGATTATATTTCATCATCTGTTTGCAAAATCAGTCCCCTCAGATATCCGCTAATCACCCAGGATGAAGAGTGAGAACTCCACAAAATAGTGGAAGTCTTACACCTGAGTACCATCCCTCCTAGTGCAGACTATAACAGCATTTCCCTTCACCTGTTGAGCACCACATTGCTGTCAGAGCAGCAGTCTAAAGGCAGATTCAGGTCAGCATCTTCCCATGGAAATGCTTCCCTGATTTCGTGCTGAGTTTACTCCACAATTAAGCCTTGACTGATCAATTGAAAGACTCCACCTCCATCACTGTCAGTGGGGTTCACTCCCACATTCTATAACCCTCTATGAGCTTTTTTCCACTAGTCAGTGGGGCCCAGTGCAGTTTATACATTTGTAGGGTACCTCACTAGAGCAGAGATAGATCCTCAGAACAGTTCTTCAACTACTGAAGATGTTTGTTGTGGGTTGTTTTTTTTTTTTGTTGTTTGTTTGGTTGGTTTTTTGTTTTTCTTTGTGGAGATACACCTTGGCAGTGCCTCTCACAGCTAAGTTGAGCTTGCAGGGTAGTCCAGAGCAACAAAAAGTTAATAGCACCAAAGGGCCTTAAATACAGCTTTTGTTGCCTGGGGACACTGGCTTGCCACAAGGTTCAATTTCTGCTCTAGTTTTCTCAACCTAGAGCTATTCTACTTAAGAAATGTGGTGTTTTCTTATGTTTCTACTCAGCATATGAAGATGACAACAGAGGTCAATCTTGTGAGACCCACAATAACAGAAAATACGATTTACAAAGAGACAAAACATGGGCAAGAAACAAAGAAAATCATCAGCATGGAGTAATGCCAGTTACCAAGAATGGTGGTGGATTTCCAGATAAAAACCTCATGCAGGCAGTAAAATTGTGAAAGCAATAACTGAGCCACCATATGGAATTTATAATGGAAGATGACAAAAATAATTGTTATAACATCTATGGGGAGAAAGATCATCAGGACATTGCTGTTGGAGCAGACCATGAAAATATTCGATAAGCCCAGAAAGACCAGTAGAAACAAAAGTGTTCTGTTTTTGCTTTTACCTGAATATTTGTATTTAACAGTAAAGAAAAAAAGATTATATTGCACAGCTCACATTATTGGCACCTACATGTAATTTTAAAAAGGATTAAAAACAAGATCATTTGTATATTTTTGATGCAATAGCCGTACCCTTACAGACATGGCACTCATTGAAAGAGCAACTAGTGAGCAGTGAAAAGAACAGAATGGATTGTTACAGAACAATCTCCATTAAAAAAAAAACCTCCAAACTAAGTGAACAATATGGAGAATGCAAATTCCATGTATTGTAGATACCATTTAATCCATGTGCTACAGACTACAATTTGACAGAAAAATTAATAGCCAGACTATTAGCTACAGTAGCAGTAAGCATAAAACAATGTATCTTCATATAACACTGGTAGGCCAGAAAAAAAAAAAAAGAAAAAAAAAAACACAACCAACAGCTCTTGCTGTTTTTGAGACTGTCTGTAAAGACTTCTACTAAAGGGAAAGCAATCCATAGAATGAGTGAGCAGATGCAGGAATATTCATTACAGAAAGAGTTGGAAACTCAGCTTCCATATTTACTGTTATATTATTAAATCAGCAATCAATTCAAATCAAGCTAGATGGCAGAGGCAGATACATTTCATTGCCAGCCTCATTAATGCAGTAACAAGACCAGGTGCTAATGAAATGCTGTTTGAAAACATATAGGTCAAAACAAGTAATTGATAAGAAGCCCATAAAACAAGTGTCAATAATTGGTATAAGACTTGGTAGAAGATGACAAGAATTTATTTGAAAGAGATCATAATCCCATCAGGTCTCAACATGAAATGTTTTACAACTCAGAGAAGATATGCCAAACACAATTAGGGAAGCACAGCTCTTGCTAAATTCCCATTCTGAACATCAGTGATGCAGTGTGGGGTCTACAAAAGTTACAGCATCTCTACACATCATACGTAGGACAGGAAGCAGAAGCAACATAACAACTTATCTAAGGATACAAGAATATGGGACCAGGTTAGAACCAGTCTCTGCTTTCCCCACATAACATCTGTGGGGCATGATTACCACATAAGCACAAATCCATAATTCACTTAAGACTTAACTGCTGTTCAAATATCACTTAAATAACACTCAATTCACTTATGATACTGACTCACAAGTGATAAACGTGTATTAAAAGCAGGCAAGACTGTCCACAAGTTGATAAAAAAAAGTTTTACTCCAACAGCCTCAAAGGTTTGGAAGACTAGTAATACATTCACGTTGCATAGAATACTTTCTTCTCAAGAATTTCTGCAGTTCCTTAGCAGATTAAACATTATTTAATCATTAAACAGGGTGTCTGCACCCTTCGGTGATTGATGGTTTTGCTTCTTAGTGCACCTCTGGCTAATGTGCTACTGGAAGATAGAAGTTGTCCTCTCCTCAGGACAGCGAACAGCCATGGTAGAACAGAGTAAGGTGTGGTGCAACACTTGTGCCCACGTTCTTTGATCAAAATGAAATTCCTTTTGAAGTGATATGCTGTATACTTCTGGTGACAGGTTTTCATTAGCCTCATGTATGTAAGAAAAACCAACACGTATTCATGGTTTAAAACTAATAATAATGATTCTGCCTTCTTACAGTTTGCTGAACTGTGTAAAGGTCACAGCTCTGCTGATGCCCTTTTTTTTTGTTTTGTTTTTCACAGCTGACTACAAATAGAAAGACTCTTCACAGCCAAATGCTGAGATCAGGCTCTAAGGAGCTGCAACTTCAGATGCTGCCAAACAATATTTGATTCCTCTATTGTGAAATACCAGGTTGGCTCTGGGGCATAGAGAGAAGCCAAGCTGAGTTTAGAAAATTCTACACTGAACTATTGTTTGGTATCAAATAAAAGATATCTCTCCTGCTACTGCAAATCACAAGGCATCCAAGGACATCTAATACTATCTTCACTTTCTACTACTTCTGCAAAATACAGCAACAGTATCACGTTGCTACACGTAACAACACGTATCCAGAATGTGTATGAGAAAGAATGGAAATCTCCTTGTCTCCTTTATAAATTAAGAAGCAAAATATCATAAGTAAAAAGAGCATTGAGATACTTTTATCAGTTTTGTGCCCTCCTGTACTCCATACCAGTAGTTCCCACTAAAGTAATAATCATTGCATCTCCAACATACTTCCTCTCGCACAGTTCTGATATTAGAAGAGCCAATAGACATTGTAAACTGAAGGTCTTGTTATCATAAAAGAAATACTACTGCAAAGATAATTTTTATTTGCTTGAAAAAGTCTGATAAGCACCTCTGTCGCTGGCTTATAGATAAAGCTGTCTTCCACAAATAGAGAATCAGGCTAAATTGGCCATGGTATAACGAAGACAGGAGAACACTGATGCACTGAATAAATTCTTACCTGTATGAAATGGAATGCCTATTATTTTCATGACAGGGGAAGTACATTGTTAGAATCATAAAAGCTATATGACTGGAGATAGATTCCCAGGAATGGCCAGCTGTGTTTTGTTTACGACATATAGATAGATATTTCTGGTGCTGGTACATTGAGTACCCTTCCATTTGCCTCTAGATTCATTCTGATCAGAAATACTCCTGAAATAAGAGCAAGATTTCCAATAAATATAGAATGGCTACTCTATATCCTGACTATCTACAAGTCTGTCCGAAGCCTGATTTTTTGCATTTGCTCCTGAGCAATCCAGCATTTTTATCAGGTCTGCACGTAATTTAAATGACCAAGTCTTTCCTCCTAACTTCCTGAAGATAATTTAAACATCTAAAGAAACTGCTACTCATTCCAGCTAGTGAAGTTTCTGGCATGAAGTGCAAGGTATGACATTACAACGAACTCACTGTCATAGGAATAGGGCAGCTCCTTTGACCTGTACACATCAGAAGCAAGGCTTCCTCGATTAGTAGCATAAATTTCATGTTGCAAAAAATCTCATAACATGTAACACACATGCTTTTAAGTATCTTAGTTTCTCTCAGCTTCAACTTCGAAAAAGAGGACAGTTGTGTAAAACGAAAAAAATAATTTATTTCCAATCTCTGTCACTTGACACAGTTTGTCTGCTTACAGATACTGTGGGAAGCAATCATGAACTTCATAAAGGGATGTGGAAAGGCATCCAGAAAGCACAGTACTAGAGTAATCTTACTAGAGGAGCAGTCTACTTTTTTTAATAATGCAGTAAAATGACAAAGATAGCAAGCTTTTTACATTGCAAAAAGCAGAACTAGGAAAATTGAAATGACAAATGTATGCACAAATATTCAGATGCATACTGAATATTTGATCCTTTTTTTCCACAACGTGCATTTATAAAGATCTTCCCTTAATATATTCAGTGAGGTGAAGCATCTAATCAGTACAGGAGCATTTTCTACTAGTGCCCAAAAACATATTCCCTGGAAAGATCCTGAGAACAGTGCAATATATGACAGTAACTCCCCACAATATTTTCACAGCCTCCAGGAATTTGTGGCTGAGTATTTCCTGAATCAGAAGAGGCATCTCTACCTTTAATAGCCTTGGATCTTGCTTTCCTTTCATCTATGACTTTTTATATCTGAGCATTTTAACAAACACAACATCTCACGGCAAAGAACTTCACAGCATAACAACGCAATATGAGGTGAAAAATATCATATTTTGCCTATCTTGAAATCAGTATTTTGCACAGCTGTTCTGAATAACTTTATCTGTATTGCCAGAAAATACCTTGAAGTTTTCTCATTCTCAATTCTAGATTCCCTTATTAATGCTGACCAGTACAGTCCCAAGACAAATCCCATAGAGATCCTCCTTCCTCTGTTTTTTTTTTTGTTTGTTTGTTTGTTTTTTTGCTTTGTTGTTGCTTCTTTTTTTTTTGTCATTTAACTAACCTTTACATGTATCAACCCTTGGAAGCAGTGAAATTGCTTCCAATAAATTCTTTATAATACCAAGCAAAACATTCTTAGGAACATCAGTAATCTCATACAGGAAAAAGCTCACTCACCTGACTGATGATAAGGACATCTAGCTACAGAACGATCCATCTCAGGAAATAGCCTACATCCAGGAGAAGTTCTTTTGGAAGCCAGCCCTTAAATGAGCCTAGGGAGGGGTCAACCCCTTGCAGTCACGTGGAAAGTACAGGTGAATTGCTTGCATCTGCTCTTCCTGGGACAACCACTCATCTTCACCAGGTGCTCAATTACCAGTTCAGGCTGTGACTTAATAGTTCTCTTAAAATATGTGAAGTTTTTTTCTTTCATCCTCTGAGTTCTTAACTTTTTTAAAGGCTTTCAGTAACCTACAAACCAAATAGACTATATCAACTACAATTTCACTGTACACAGGCTTTCTATCTTTTCTAAAGAATCCATGTTGATTCTCAACCAATGTACAGTATTCAACCCTGTGTTTTCTGTATATTCTAAATTGTTTCTAAGGATTTTACACTAAATGTGGATCATCTCTTGAAACTTTCTAGAATCCTTAGGTGAACACAATATACTGTTGTTCATAATTATCAATTTCTTCTGTAAGCACTTATAACAAAATCAGCTTTATGGAATCTATGTGTATCCTGGAAACAAAAAAATTTGTATTCGTGAGTCCTTATACAATCAAAAAGCTATGATCATTGTTGGGTAATTGGTTAATAGCTAGAGCAAAATCTAAGAGAAATAAATGGGATCTAGTAAGCTAGGTTTTTCCTATCTCTAATGATCATGTGGAGTCCTATAGGACACTGACTTCTTCAAGTTTTATTTACTGCACTCAAAAGTTACATTAATTTTTACATAGCATACATTTTTCCATACATTTACATACATAGTAACCTTTTCCTTGCCCAAACTTGAGATAAACTCCAAGCATCATGCTACTTAACCTGTGAGCCTTGAACTAATTCTTGCAGCAAAAATATATTAAAGGCACCAGCAGTATCATCACTAATGACCTTCTAAATCTCCACCTCTACTAAATTAGGTGAGCAAACTGTAAGAAATAGAGTGAATGCATATGAATGCAATCTGAATATATGGCATTTGTTCCTGCTTATGGAATCTTTAATCCTACTTCTGCTAGTCTAGTGGAATGCAAGAATAAAAAGTCTTTCTACCTTCCTTTCTGAAAATCTGATTTTGAAAATTCACTGTAAAATTAATGCATACTGTAGACAGAGGATTAATCTGTACCGGAATACTAATGTGAAGCATATGCCTCTGCCTGTACCATTTTACTTCTATCTCAGAAGACGCCACAGAAAACTTATAGGTGTGGTTTTTCTAGTTCTCTCCCCTTATTCCGAATCTTCCTTAAATGGAAAAATGTGTCCAGGAATACTGAAAATAAAATATTTGCTTATGACTTCACCGGTCTTTTTTTAAACCCTTATAAATCCAGCACTAAATCAAACTTGTTACAGCTCTTCTTCCCAGATCTTATCTGTCACCAGTTCCTAAAGGAAAATCAAAGATATTCATCCCCAGTTATATCAGTATTATTATTCCTGCCAGTCACAAGGATTTGATACTAAAAGAATTTATCAAGTCTTTTTTTCCAAATTCCAAATCTAACCACTAGGTTACCTATCCCCAACACCTCCAGCAGGAAACTATTTATACATTCTCTTTTCCATTCTTAATGGCCAGGCAAGTATCTCACTTTAAGATGACATTTTCAAACCTTATTTGCAAGTTCTAATCCAAACCTACTCTTTGGAACTTTCTGAATAAAGTTCCAATATAATAACAAATAACAAACTGCATCAGCCACTAATTTTTCTTTTTTCCAACAGATTAAATATAAGTTAAAGACGATTATTAAGGCACTAGGTCAAGAAAATCAGTTTTTATAAGTATGTTGGACTGTGTTTATGATGAATGTTTTAAACACTAAAATAGTGTTTAACACTAAACAAATCACAAATAAAGGTAAGGTTTGCCCTATGAAACACACTGTCTATAAGTCAGTCTTGGAGAAAAAAGGATGCTGTGGAAGGCTTAAGGGAGGACACTGGCAACATGATGTCATTGCAGGATATTTGACTGATATTGTTTAGTGTTAACGTTCCTTACAAAGGCATGGTTTTTATGAGATAGCAGAATCCTTTATATCAAATTCAGAAGTTTGAACTTAGTGGGCAATCCATAGATGGAAATGAGATATAGATGTGAGAACCTTCACGTTTATCTGGAACATTATAAAGTGCCAGATATCTGTGCTTTTATTTATTAAATAGAAAAAGTATGTATAGCAACAAATCTGTGGTTCCGGCACATGAACCACATTCATCTACATTGTTACATCATTCTGTCTTACACATTCCACAGTGATGACAGAAACAACTGCGAAAGTGGCTGTAAAATATTGGTCAGTCTTTTACTTCAACTGTATCTCCATTGCTAACATTTGCCAACTCAGAAACATCTATTTTAAAAAGCACTTTAAACAGCAGAAAAATTGCACTACACATTATCAGTTGACAAAACTGAAAGCAGACTGTTGGAAATTTCTGGTTGGATGGCTACCATGTTGCCCTCTAACAATTACTCCAAGCTACCTCAGATGAAAAGTTAAGTTGAAAAAGTGGATGAATTTCAGATAAATACATATTTAACTTATGTTTTCTTTGCAACAGCTTCTATCTCTGCATGGGTGTTGCATCACTTACACAATGACTTACGGTACTACAAGAATATAAAGTTCATTCAATTGGAAAGACAAAAACTTATCCAAACCACTGGCACTGGAATATTAAGTAGACCTTGCAAGAATTTCTTCCATGTTCTAAGGAAAGCAATTTATCACTGAATTCATCATTCAGGTATGTGAGTACAACTTTACATTTCAAAAGTGAGCTCTGTGACTTTCTTTCACAGGATAAAGCATCTGTTAAAGCCACCTATATTGTTGCTAAGAGAAATGACACGTTTAGCAAGGGTATGTAAGTGATAGCTGGATATTCTTGAAAATAAATTAGATTTGGTGTCAAGGTTTTTTGTTGCTTTTTTTTTTTTTCTCATTTTCTGCAGAATCTTTAGTAATAGATACCAATAAAATACAAATAACTATATAGCACAAACTCAGTATAGACACAACAGAGGGCTCCTACATCTTCTTTAAAATCTTCCTATGAAGCTCAATCACCTGAGATAGAAATATACATTTAAAACTAAATTTTTAAAACCTTTACATAAATGTAAAATTAATCTCTTTTATTTCACAGCTGTGTTTAAATACAGCTTTCCTCCTGCAATAGGGAACACTGATTCACATTCTCAGCTCTTTACAGCTCACTGCACTAATGTCCCTTCTCTGTTAGTCATACAGATTACTCACAATATATGCTGCAATTAATGAGCTGGGATTTAGGTTTATCAGGCTCAGCTGGTGGGAACATGACTAGAAACCAATTCCAGAGATTACAGAGTCCTATAAAAACTTTATAAAAAATGAGGGGTCTGTTTTTTTATGCAGTGTTTAAAAGGGAAGTGCGATGTTACTGAACTACTTTGTGTGATGTTAAACTGTACTATAGAAATATGCAGACATTGAATTAGTAGAAATGAAACTGTTACTTCAAAACTCTCATAACAGTATCATTCTAAACTATTTCTTACCTAGAAACACACGGCCATTCCCATTAGCTTTCCTTGGTTGCTACATGGTTTATGACTGTTGGACTAGTCTGCAGTCATGTACTGTACTCTGAAGATCAAGAGCAGTCCTTTAATCAGGTTTTTAACATTGACATTTCAGACAGAACTTTGCATTCTTTAAGCATTACATGTATTTTTAAAAGAATAAATTATTTAATAAATAAGGAGAAAAAAAGTTTTGATGTTGTTCTGTAAACATTACTTTCAGAACAGAACAGCTACAAAATTTTTAATAGAAAGAGTTGAGTATTACTTGGTATTTTCATGCTTTCAGATGCCAAAGTTCCTTAAGAACCTGTGCATTAGTTGTAGACATGACCTCAGCTAACCCAAAGAAAGCCACAGGCACGTCTCCTTTCCCTATTGGCAGCTACTTTAATTGGCAGGTTCACAATGAGCACTTTTGTTTGCATCCTAAACATGCAGAGCACAATTAAAAGACTTGATACTTTCATCCTGAAAGTGCAGCAATTAATAAAATTAATATGTTGGGGTTTTTTTTAATAGGCCAAGTCATTACACATTAAATAGCATCAAACACTTAAGGAACTTGTTTTACTAGGACTCAAAAGGTTGCCCACTTCAAATTATATGGATTTAGTTTGGTTTAAAAATAGACATTTTGTTTATTTTCCATTCCATTGCTCTACTATTTGGTTCTTTTTTCTTGCAAACATTGTCTCTGAGTATTTTACTACCCCCTACTGTATGGAGAGAAAATTGTGCAATACTTTGCTATAAACTATATGCTGCTAGCACCCCTTGAGTGCTCCCAATCAGTTGGAACATTGAGAAGATGGATTCAAAATTGTTGGAGTTATGGGATCCAGTTTGAGTTGTCACATGAAGTTCCTAGAGACTTTGGTGTGAATAACAGAGAACAAAGTTTTCTAGACAGTCCTAAGGTAGTAGATCATTACTGTAGCAGCAAAGTTATTGGGTTTTTAGTGCATATCAGCATGATTCCAAAGCAACTAAAAGTGCTTTGTGAAGCAATGAGTCAGATTCTGGTTCTGCAGTAACCACACACAGGGATTTATGTTTTCAGGAACTATCTGTCCAAGAGAAGCATATTGCCATATAGGCCTCTGGCACTAAGTGGCTGGGGAAGCCACTGAAACAGATTGGACACTTCAAATGCCATATGAGCAACCATGCGTGTACTACTGTGTACCAGCACAACCCACATGATATTTATTCACTTGGGCCACTATGTGATGTGATGAAACTCCTCATTCTGCTGAACCTCACTGCCTCTCTTGGTAAAGAGCATAAGTTTAAATTGCTTACACACTTGCACAAGATAAAGCACATTCCATATGCAGTTTGTATGTCAGTAAAAAGGCACAATCAAGCATTGCTCACCCACCATCAGAAGCCATAGCTGATCCTTTCTCTCCCACTTTCTTCACAAAGTGATTTGCCAGTAAATCTTGTTTTTCCATCCTCTAAGAAAAGAGAGTTAAGTTTGTGCCCAGTGGCATTTCCTCTCCCACTGCAGTTCACACTGGATTAACCTGAACTATTTCAGACTGGGCTTTCCCTGATGTCAAGGCTGGTTGGTAGCTAATTTGCCACCAGCCTTGCTGAGTAGCAAGGTGGTCTTCTTCCTGGACTGCCCAGCTATTTGTCCTAGCCACACTGCCTGGGAGGTAGTCCTGGCTTCTTGAGCTTTTCCATATTCACTGAGTTTCTTCAACAAGGTTTTTGTTGTTTGTTGGGTTTTTTGTTTGTTTGTTTGTTTAATTCATGTCTCATTGAAAATATCACATACCTATCTTCCTTTCTGATTTGGAATGCAGCAATTAGAAATTAGAAACTGCTAGTTTTCTATGAGAGAGGAAATGCTTTTTCCACACAGGTATTTTCCATTGACTGGAAGGGTAGTTTGTACAGCTTTGCTTGAGAAAAATATTTTGGGCATATTTTTCCCACATCAAACTACAGAACCTTGCCAATTTTTTTTTAATTATTACTATTATTATTTTTTTTAAAGTCAGCACAGGTTAGACTCTGAGTTATTGTCCAGATATAACAATTATAATTTTATTTATGTGTTGCCTTGTAGTAGACCATATCCTAAATGGGTACTCGTGGAATCTCAAATCAATTCCTTGGTCCACTAAGGAAATGACCTGCTACAAAGCCTTGTCTAGCACAGCTAGAATCATTTAAAATCAGTTGTTCCTTTGGAAGTCTGATAAAAGTTCATAAATATCTAAAGGGAGGTGGAAGGCAAACATATGAAGCCAAGCTCAGTGGTTTGTAGTGATAGGACAAGGAGTAATGGCCTGAAACTTGAGCACAGGAATTTCCATATTAACATGTGGAAGAACTTATTTACAGTGAGGGTGACAGAGCACTTGAACAGGTTGCCCAGAGAGATTGTGGCGATGAAGACCTGTCTGGATCATAGAATCATAGAATCACAGAATCACCAAGGTTGGAAAAGACATAAAAGATCATCCAGTCCAACTGTTCACCTATTACCAATAGCTCCCACTGAAGAATGTCTCTCAACACAACATCCAGTATGCCTACCAGGATGCCTACCTATGCGGATACCTGCTTTAGCGGAAGACTCAATGATCGCTTGAAGTCCCTTCCAACCCCTGTGATTCAAAGTGATTCTGGGTGAGCCTGGACATCAGTCCATAGGTCATTTCTATTCCTTCAGCACAACACTTTCATCTCTGAGCAACCCACCACTCAACCACGTATATTCAGACTGAGACATTTGTAAGGGCTACAAAACAGTACTAGCACATGATTTCAACCACTACAACAAAACAAATTCAGCAGGTAAAGCAGACAGTAGTCCAAATTCCATTTTAGTACCTAAAACAGAAATGATAATCCATGTATCTTGGATCTTCTGATTAAATGTTAGTACTTGTTACCAGCAAATGATAAAGCAGCAGATAGAGTCCATGTGAAAGATACCATGAAAAAGATGGATTAGCCAGAATATTTTATACAGCCAATGCTGTAAATCTAGTCATATCCAGCACTTCTCTAAATTTCTATTAAAGAGTTTTTATAAGAATTAATGTATTTGCACATATCTTACTGTGATGTCAGATACATTATTTGACAAATTCTTTTTCAATTTTTTTTTTCAGATTCTTCAGTTAGTGCTAATAATAAAACTGTCTTATTCTGTCATTTAATTCACTTCCTACTTCAGGAAAAAAAAAGTCAAGACTAAACATCTACCAAATGCTATTCCTCTCCAACTGGATATGACGGATGGTCTGAAGAGCACATAAAAATTAAACAAAAAGTGCATTGTTCCCTTCCAAATTTTTCAGCTGGTGTAAATCAGCATAGCTTCTCTGATGCCAAAGTTACAGAGATGTACATCAATTGAGAATCTAACTATTCATCTTCAGGAGAGAGATGTTTTCCCTACAGTTTATGTTCTTTGCCTTTTCACACTCACAAAAACTCCTGCCCACATCCCCATAAATGTGCTCTCCACATCCCCATAAATGATCTGCACTTTGCTTCAGCTCCTTATTTCCCCTAACCTGTGAAGAGATCCTATAAGGAAGATTTAGGATGAATGTGACTGGTAAATTACTCTGTCCCAGACTGCCTGAGATCCAAGTGTCTTCATTACCCAGTGTTTGAATTTCTGTTTAGGGAAATATGTCCTTAGCAAAGAGGAATACAGATAGTCTTTGTTCATCCCTTCTTCTCAGTTGATCAGATCCCATAATGCTGAATGCTATACAATTTATAAAAACACAGTAATAAAACCAATTAATTTTAATTCATTTTAAAATGTGGTTTTGGGGGGACCACCATTTTCCACTGAGCTTGATCCCTCTGGTGCCCATTCATTTGGTGCCTAAATATCCAGCAGCCACCCATGGCAGGGATCAGGTACCCTCCTTCTAAGCACCTGGGAAACTACAACTGTGAGAGGGAAGGAGCCTTCACAGTGTTAAATCCTGGAGTTCCCAGACTCGTAGTTCCTTTTGCTGACATTAGCCATTCTCACAGAAAGGCAGAAATGTACCTGCACTCCAGACTCAGGAACACATTTGGATCACTAGTCCACTTCTTGACTTCTGCAAAGGAGCTGGGAAGGAGCCAGCTCTTATCATTCATCTCTCAAATGCTCTATTCAGATTTTTTTTCCCCTCACTTGCTGTAGCATCACAGGTTGTTTGTCTTCCTTCATCCTGCCCTGCCTCCCTCCCCATGATTCTTTTCTGTCATTCCTCTCCCCTCATTTCAACCACAGCCCCTCCCAATCCAGACTAATGAAAGCTTTGTTTTCATTATATAAGCCCAGTGTATAATCAAATACATTTATAAAATAACAAAACCATGGAACTGACAAGACATGTGTCTACCATCACCCCATATCCAAACACTGAGGTTTGAGCTTGGCTCAGGCACCCTTGAAAATGCCAAACACGGATTTCCACAAAAACAGAGAAATGGATCCATAGCTGCTGTAAACAGAATAAAGGTGCATTGTTTAAAGTTGCTTAGCAAATGCACACAGTAAATCATAGATGTCTTGAGAAGAAAGTTGCAGACTTCAGTCTGACAAACACTTAAGCACATGTTTAACATTAAGCAAAGGAGAGTCCCACCTCGAGCAGGACATTCACAAGCCTGAAGTATCACCCCAAGTATTTGAAGGACTGAAGTCTCAGTCTTGAAGGCTATTTCTGTTCTGAAAACTGGTCCACATTTAAACCACAGATATCTCTGTAATAAGTTCTACTGGGCATGTTCAGACAGACTTCTTTTTTCCTGTTTTAATTTTTTTAAGTGCAACATTAAAAACTCATTATGCTCTCCCATAATTGAATTCAGTTGAACTGCTGAGGTCTAGCAGTACAGGTGAACACAGAGTAGAACCTAGGGAATCATCCAGGCTAGATTACAGGAGAAAAACATTTAAAACTCAGGATTTCTCATGCAGTTTCAAAATGGAGTGTCAATATTATACAGCAAGCTCCTACACCACAAAACAAATGCACACATACAAAACAAATGCAAGCCAACTCTGTCCTAAATACCTGACAAAGCCAGACTGCAAAACACAGTGGCAGACTCCAAGGAAACCTCTTTCTTTCAAGGAAACCATCCACTGTGGATGTTTTCACACCACAGTGATGCAGTGTGTAGCTCGGACATCAACAGAAAAGTCCCATTCCCACCACCAGAGGTGACTGCAGATGCTGAGTGCTGATTTTTACAGCTGCATTGCTCACAGTGAGTGAGTTGCATGGCTGCAAGACCACATTTTTATCAGAGCAGAGAGGAGAAAAGGCAAAACAAAACAAAGAAGTACAGTGATAGTGGTAAAATTAATAGAAAAATAGGGAATAAAATGGAGGACAGGAGAAGTTCAAAACATCAGCTTTCTCTGTCTTCCTCATTACCACAATTCTTTTTGTTTTACAGGTGTCATTGGGTTTGTTTTTGAGTTTGTTATCTTAGTTGTTTTCTTATATATTCTTACATCTAATTTTATTTCCAGAATAGCTTTCTATATGGTAATAAAACACTTCTGCAACCTTCCTGAGAATGCTAACTTGGTTTTTATAGAACGAAGGGGACAGCAAGAAGCATAACTATTATTTCACAATAAGTAAAGCTCTCCTGCTGGGTCTCTGCTCATGATAATATATTATGGGAAAAAAAGAACTACAAATATATTACTAGCAGTATAATAAATAGCATGTGCAAAATGTACAGTATAGTAAATACACTACAGGGACTACTTAGTGATTCTCTTCCACTCCATAACCATCATCAACCGTCTTCTGTGGTTTGGCACATCAAATATTTGCTATGTACTTTACCATTTTAACAGCACTGCAAATCCTTGGCTGGACACCAAACAAATGCTGTACATTATTTTGTCAATTGTTGCCTTGTATACTCAACATCTGACCTTACCTCCCCCTACAGTTCAATGTGTAGAAATGCCAATAAAATACACGATGTTTATTTCCAGTGGCTTTTGTTATTAAATAGGTCTGTCACACTGACAAACCAGAAGATTTCTCTCTTGGAGGAAGACTCGGAGGAAATCTACACCATTTAGAGACAAGGACTTTGGAACTATGTTTGAGATTCATTTCTGTTAAAGAGCTGTTTCGCAAGTTGTGTTAGCACATTCAGCTCTGTTATCTTAAGAATAGTATAGTATTTTCTGCACTTATGTGGAAGAGCAGAAATACAAATTACCCTCATGCACTCCTTAAGTGTATGACTGAGGAAAAATACACCAACTATTAACTACTAATCAGTAGACATGGTACTAACACAAATACAGAACCCAGATGGCGCAATCTATGCAGATAAGAACTGAAGAGAGGAGAAGGAGAATAAAATGCGAATACTTATCCTTGCCAAAGGCTTGACTGGACCAGAAAATCTCAGAAGCTGTATTTCAGGGTAGCTTCCAGTACTGAAGGTGATCAGTCCTGAGATGATGTCAAGCAGCTGGCTCTGATTAGTAAGAGATTAGAAAATGTACTGGAGGGAGAATAAGAGTTCCATCCACCTGTCCAATTTCTTATTAGCAGATGTGACATTTTCTTACCAGCTCTAAAAGACTTTCATGGCATGGATTCAAGCTGGAATCCACAGCTAGAAGATTACTTGATGGTATAAACAAATCCCAAACTTTTCATCCCATACCTGTTTTTAAGAAAATTTCCTAAGTAATAAGAATGAATTCACAGAAACTTAAGGGGGAGATATAAAGAGATCTGTTTGAAATGAAAAGATACAGCCCATGTTTTATTCTGAAAAATAATATCAGGAAATCAAAATACACGAGGCATACATAAGCATTATACAACAACTCTTATTATTGCTATTATATGCCAGTCATAATGTAACTAAAAAAAACTTGTCAGGTCTCATAGATTTGAGTTCCTATGGAAACCACTCTTATTAAGTACTGGTTTAAAAAAAAAACAAAAAACTGTTGTTTAGAATATTTCAGTTCCTTCTAGGACACTGCCTTTGCTGAGTTACATTAACATTAGCTAGTAATAACAGCTCTCATAGTTCAGCACAGACATTTGGGGTTTTTGCTCTCTTTCATGAAAGAGAGCATTTCTGAGCATTACATCAGCAAAGCTTTTACCTCATCATTCTGAAATTATATCAGTAAAGAGTATATGTGGCATCTAGCCATCTTTATCTACATTCAATTCCAGTCTTCCATCAAAAAGTGCAGTTACAGCTAGTGCATTTCTGGAGCATTTAAATTATCACTGTCCTATGTGATATAACCTCTTTTCTAAAGGTCAGCTGAAAATTCAAGTCTCTCCTTCCTTTCATTTCAGACTGTATTTAGAGCTGCACAGTCAACTGTACATTTGTTGAAATAACTCATTGTAGAAATGTGGTCAAGTCTATTAACAGATGTGATACCCAAGCACCAAAGACTGACCCCAAATTCTGCTTTCAGTTATTTAACTCAAGGAAAGTAGCCACTCTATCACTTTTCTGTTAGCAGATTGATTACAAATGGACTCTTGCCAATGCTAAACTGATCCAGTTTGAGAATAGATGTTAAGTTCAGACAATTCTTCGAGGAGACTGCCTTCTCCTGTGCCAGCAGCTGAGCTTTCATCTCCAAAAAATATGTGAATATCCAGAGTACAGTGTTGCAAGGATAAGTTATATATTCAGAAGCAATTATTACCTGTTACTGCAACATGAGACTCAAATAGCAAAAAAGTTCAAAGAATTACTTTTAAGAATTAAAACCTGAAAGTCATCTCCAATCATGTTAGCACTGAACATTAATGATCATCCATAACTGATGAACACTGTTTGCTATTTCAGTGACAATGAAATATATCTTAAGCATGTTAGAAAAATTTCCACTTTCTTTTGAGAAGGACTTCTCATTTTAGTGCTTCAGTATGTCAATAACTATTCAGTATTACTGTCAACAGAAAAGCAGCCCTCAATCACTTATAGCTGCTCTACAGTTCTTTCACAGGCAAATTTACAAAAAGGCTTTTGGCTCCCTAAGAGTTTGCAATCTTAGTTAGGAAACAGCAAATATAATCAACAACAGGAAACTGCAAAAAGGAAGACAGAAAACCTTGAAGACCCCTAGATTTTTGAGGTCCAGAAAGACATCTGACTTTATAATACAGGCCACAGAGTTTCATCCCGGTACTTTTGCACTGAGCCACATCATTTCTGTGAATGATTTTTGAATAAAATATATCTTCCATAAAGGCATTTAGTCTTATTTAGAAAAGTCAAGAGAGAAAGAATTCACTTCTCTCCTGGGTAGTTTGTTCCAGTGGTTTAAGCCAACAACGTTTCCAGAGCCTACAGAATGAAGAGATGCTTTCTGCACTTATATAATTCAAACTCTCATCTATGCAGACATAATTTCATTAAAGTCAACAAACCTTAGTCATCACTGAATTAAGCCAAAAATTTTGAGTTCCATTGACTGACTTTACAGAATATTACCGAACATTTTTTCAAGCCAAGAACCCCCAAGATATTTACTTGTTTGACAGGGAAGAGATGCATACCAACTTCTCACACGGCAGACTGAAACAGTTTGGGTTTGCAGTGAGCATGGTAAGTGTAGCTCTTCAAAAATGCTCCAAAAATATATGACTATACCTTACTGGCCAAAAAAACAAAATCTCACAATGGGTCCAGTACAACTTGGAAAGATAATCGAACACTCGTTAAAGAACCAGGTGGTCTAACTGTGGAGGTTAGCACGGAACAGAAAACACACTGGATGGTTGTTCTCAGTGCAAGATCATCCTTCTCCCCTGCTTTGCAAAACTTTTTCCATTTACTCACTTGTCTAGGTGAGCTGATTTGGATTTCTTCAGAATAATTCTACCAGCATTATCTTCATTCATTACATTGTAAATATGGATGTCACAGACTCTTCAGATGCTTTCAGTAAAACCATTGCAGCAAAAGGACATATGAGGTGGATTCTTCACAACCACAGTCAAGAGTAAGTAGTAGGTAACAACTCAGAGCTAGTGCTATTGCAAGCACCTCGTACCACAAAAAGTGCTATGGAGGCATCCAACTCCTGCCTGTCTTACACAGCTGGCTTTGTGGATGTAAATGGAAATTACACTGCTTCCTTGTAGTGTAAGCTCAGAGAAACAGCCACTTCTATTGGCCAAAAGTTTTAGTTCAGCTGAGAAGGGGTAAAGATTTGTTGGTATTTGCAGGATGTAAGAAGAGGAGAAAAGAACAGCAAAGTCTCAGGAGCAAGAACAGGTAGAATGAAGAGATGTGTGAGGGAAATTTCATCTAAAACCTCATGTAACAGATTACATTATCTTTGTCTCATTCAGATCACCCTGAAAAGCACCCTACTTCAAGCTACAAATTTTTTCCAATTAAATTCTATGCAGAGGGCAACAGCCCTTTGCAGCCTTTCTAAAGGATGGTACTGATAGAAGGCAAACAATGGCTGTGTTTACAGAGAAAATTAATAGGATCATCAAAATTGCAAACACAGGCTACACTCTGTCTACTATGGAAGTAGGGATTATTAAGTATTTCTTCTTGTACCTCATAAAATGATTCTGGTGGGAATAGGCATGGGGAGATCAATGTTTAACAGCTTAACTGACCTGCTACTCTACAGAGTTCTCACTGAGAATTCACAAAATCTGTTGCACAAAGACAATTACACTTCCCCATGCTTCTCAGGGGTAAACCTTAAAAACTTTTGTACTAGGACTGGACTTTGCCTAAACATGGGCAGATTCATTAACATGAATATGAGAAACATCTCAATATTGAATGAAAAAGCAGTAATTGGAACTCTAGAAATTTCCTTGCCATTTTGCCTTTAGACACAAGATGGCAGCAAGAAATTCATTTCAAGCATTTGTTTCCATTAACTCAAGTGTTATCTGGCAGTAAATGTTAACGATGTGGTCTTGGTTATTGTGACTATTTGATGAAAGTCTCCACAGACACTCACACCCTCACACTGTTCTCCATTAACCTGTGACCCTGAATTCTGCTGTTAACTCCAGTCATAATGACCAAATACTTACTACATGGGGGGAACAGCCACACACAAAATATATTTATGTCAAATGCAGAGGTCTAAGAAATGCCAAACACAGTCTATTCTAGTGGCCTTAAGTCAGGACAGAAATCTTTCATCAACTCTTACTTCATTATGTAGCCTTTTTTTCTTCCCTAGTGTGAGTTTGGACACAAGGGTTACCCTGGTTTAAAAGAGGGTAGATTTAGGTTAGATTTTAGGAAGAAATTTTTTACTCATAGTGTGGTGAGGTGCTGAAATAGGTTGCCCAGAGAGGTAGTAGATGCCCCATCTCTAGAGATGTTCAACACTAGGCTGAATGGGGCCATATGCAGCCTGATCTAGTGGATGGCAAGCCTGCCTATGGCAGAGGAGTTGGAACTAGATGATCTTCAAGGTACCCTTCAACCTAAGCTATTCTATGGCTCTATGATTTTTTTTTCCTTCCTACAGTTTTACCCTATAGAATCTACAGACATTAGCAGCCTCAGAAAATTTATTTCTTGTCTTCATTTCCCCTTCCCATAGTGTCCTAGTAGTTGTCTGTCCAAAATACCAAGCTTAGAGCTTCTGGAAGACTTCTTAAGTTCTTTGCCAGAAGGAGTTTCTTTCCTTTAAATTCAAAACTGCTCTTCAAAATTACAATGAAATATTATCTAATTTTACTGTATTGGTAAGTGAACACTTGAAAAATTCAAACCATTAGTCTGCTTCTCTACAGTTCATCAGTATTTGTGGTATATTCACAATTTCGGCTGATAAAAGGATCTGTTCCAGAGTCCTTTAATACCAAAGGACACTGGTCTGAAATTAAAGAACTAAGTTTGCCAAAAGGAAGCCTGTGCCATAGTCACAAAATAAATAGAAGAGAGAAAAGACACTTCCTTAGTTCCTTGGACACTACTCACCCACACACTCAACCTCTGAGTAGAGGCATGACAACCAGCCTGGAGTTCTTTGTGTATGAAAGTTATGTGTGGCTACAGGCAGTATCAAGAGTTAACTGTGTTCAGAAAGCAGGCCAAACCAGCTGGAGGACCCAGAGCAAAACAACCAGGCTGGTAAGCTTCTGGAGCAACACACTTCATGTTCAAAATAAGCCAATGCTGCAATCATCTCTCCTCCCCTAATGTTGAAGTAACAGAACTAAAGCAAATTGAGTAAAAAAATCTAAGAAACTGTAATTAAAGTATCCACATATTCATCTATTTTTAGCCATCTGCCTCCTAAGGATTAAACTTCTTGACAAAGAGATTTTAATTATACAGTCCTTAAAGTGATGTTAAAGCACGTGATGTTAAAGTTATTGTGTATTTCCATGGTCTTTTTAAGCCATTTTCTTCAAACTGCTAGTGATTTTTTTAAGTGTCTTGTTAAAACTAGACTGTTCAAGTCAGTCCCCAAATACTCATTTAATGCTTTAAGATCTCAAAGTAAATATTCTGCCTCATATTAACCAAACACCTGAGTTGACATTACAAGGATACACAGCTATTATAACATCTTGGTTGGGGCACACATGATATACAAGTACACAAAAACTTGGCCTCATATCTAAAGCTTGATAGTGCTTTTCCTCTCAGAAATATACATGTCTTCCAGAAAACACACTACACTAGATTAATGAATATTATCTTTTTAAAAAACTTTCATTTTCTCCACTGAAGAAGAATTTCCAGCTAGTTATTAATCTGCAATACAGTTCAAGGACAGAATTATTTACTTACAATCTTGGAATGCCGGAGATTGAAAACACATTTTCATCATGATACTAACGGTGAGGTCTGAAGTCTTCAGGAGAAATTCTTAACATAGCCACCAAAACCAGTTTGATTTTTTTACCCTTAATGTCAAAATTTTCACTGGGCTTCATTATGTCTGTTTCATTCTAAATAAACCAACAAGGACCTCACAGTTCAACTCTTTTTGTTTTTTTTTTTTTTTTTTTGAAGCAGTCCTTATATTTCTACTAATACTTAGGCAAAGTATGAAATTGTTTGGTTGCATATCTATTATTTTTTCTTCATGAATATTATTTCTAGTATAACATTTTAGCAATCATGCACTTACTCCATTCTGTTCACTAAATTCTGGAGAATTTCCCATCTGACCTATGTCTGAATAGCTGAAGATTGAGTTGCACTTTTAACTTTTCCAGATAGCAATTCCTATTTTTATATCATTTATTTTTATCTGCTATATACAGCATTCACTTGCAAAAACTAACACCACAGGAGAAAAATCCCTCACAGCAATCTAATTACTGCAAACAAATTCCCAGGACTCCTTTTGTCCTCCTGACAGGACATGAAGATGCTGTCATGACCTTAAACCTTCATACCTTCTTCTGGTAAGCTACAGGCAAAAACATGTTATTTGTATCATCTGAGAAAGATCCTAGCAGTTACAATAAATTGCTGCCTAGTTCTGGGGACAGCAAATTGTTTGACTGACTGTGTTAAGTTGCAGACCATGCAAGGAGAAGCATGGACCTGCTTCAGGGATACTTCACACAGAATGACTCTCAGACAGTTAACTTTCCACTAATGCACCACAAAACAATGGGACTGAGGACAAAACCAACGTCAAGAGATTCAGCCAGCATTGCATCTAGTCAGAGAGCAGAAAGCTTTGTCAGACCTTTCCACATGCCCAAACAGCTCACACTTGGTACACAGCCCTCTTCCACCGAGGTGAGTAGATTTGAATTGGGATACGGTTAAACCATAAATCAGGCAATTTATACACTCAGCCAAAAAAAAAAAAGTAAACTTGATATTCTCTTTTCCTTCATACATATTTTTAAACAAATTCACCTCAACTATGCTCAGATGTTGTTTATATGCGCTTTCCCTTTTTGGACATTCAGCCAATCATATGGTACAAATACACATAATTCAGCTTCTAAATGGATACATTAATGTTCATAGGAAGCATATTTTAAGATTGTATGATGAAATACACTACCAGGTGCTAACTAACAGGTTAAAAATCACCACTCCAGTTTTAAATATATCTTATCAAGTCAATATTCCCAGGGAAATTACCAATATCAATCAATTTTAGACTAATTTTCTGATTGTAAAAGTTGGTTAAGTCAGAATAATGAATAATTCAAAGCGACTGCTTTGTTCTTATAACATACTGAAGAGGGAATCTACATTTATCAAATAAATTATTCATTGCAAAATTCATTCTCTTCTGCCCAGTACATACCACACAAACAATTCTTCTCAATTCTTCTCAAGAATTATGTCTTGAGAAGAAATCTCATCTGATTTCAGCTTTCAGTTTCATCAAAATCACTTAGTCAAACACAAGACCTCAATATAGAGGACATCAGGATAATGTCAGATCTCAAAGAAAAATAATGCAGACTGAAGAAACCATATAACCTAACAACACATCTAAAGAACAATTAAGGGGGCTTAAAAAAGAAATGATGTGACACTATAGAAATAATAGGCTGTTCTGCACAGAAAAGGATATAAATTGTTGAAGAAAGAAATATTTATTGCAGAGTATAAATATTGTAGGCATAACATTTTTGAAAACTGATTTGAGATTTTGCAAGAATTTAAGACTCTCTCGTTTTGAGTGCAACCTGAGACTGATTTATATTAAAAACTATAACAAAAAGAATCTTTAAATATTAACTTTTTCAATTCCTTTTATTCCATCTATACATCTATTGAATTAGATTCATCAGCACAGATTACTTAGAACTGGTATTTTTTTTGGAAAACAGCAATTTCAACCAACTCTATTTGATATGATATCTAATAAATAATGAATACAGAAACAAATTATTTTTCAAATTATTGATTATTTTCTAAAATTCATTTTAAAATTGTGATATTTTAAACAGGAGTGGTTTTTTTTGATGCCTGACAACTCACAGCTGTCGTAAGGTATAATCGTGTTTAATTCTCTTTTGCATAGATCTTTTTATAGTTAAGGAATACAGAAACTATTCAAACTGAAATAAAGACGGATAAAGCAAAAAGACCAAGCAGAAATTGATTTCAGAAAATGCAAGAATTTCCTACCAGAATTCTTCACAGTGGGATAATAAATGAAGAAACTATAATCATTACAGAATAATTCTCACAATTCATGTTCTCATTCAACTCCATCACTTTGACTTCTGTGAAAATAACATAAAATTCCTTTTAAAGAAAATTTTAAAAAATTTAAAATAAAAAAATAAAGAACATAAAATTTCTTTTAAAATAAAAAAAAATAATTAAATATCTAGCATTTGCATTTGGAAAACAATCTTAGCAATATTAAAAGAGTATTTTAAAGAACTTGAAACTAAAAACAAGTATGAAAAGTAAAATTGGGAAGAGAAACATTTCTATTGAGACTAACATTATTGATGATAAAGAAGGTGCTTTCAACTGAATGAACAACTATGAGATCAAATCATAACTACAAAGTTATCAATATAACATTTGTTGAAAGCCATTATTTAAAAATGTAGAACAAATGTTAGTCAGCAACTTTGTAATCACTGCAGTGTAAAGGTTCTTCTAATTACTTCTTATCAGAAGAAGACATTATATAGAAGAAAAATACGCCCAAAATAGAATTGTCTATTGTGTACGCACATTTGCAATAAGTTATTTATGCAACAACAGTGTAAGTATTTTTCAGTGTCTCAGAAAAGCTTCAAAATGCATTTCTACATGATTGAATTTATATTAGGGTCTTGTGTTTAAAACCAGGCTTCTCTGTTGTGTGTAGCAAGAGGGACAAGGAGTAAAAGCCTAAAACCTGAACACAGGAAGTTTCATACTAAAAAGCAGAAGAAATTATTTACAGCAAGAGTGATGGAATACTGGAACAGGCTACTCAGAGAGCAGTCTCCTTCTATGGAGATATTCAAGACCTGTCTGGATGCCTCCCTGTGCAACCTATTGCAAGGAACCTGCTTTAGCAGAGGGTTGGACTCAATGACTTCCTGAGGTCCATTCCAACTCAAACAATTCTGTGATTCTGTAATTAGCAGCCCTGTCCTGTTATTCAAACACCTATGAAAGAACACTTTATTCTACACAAGAACATTCACACAAGAATTACTATTCTTATATACAAAACTCCAAAATATTCTAGCATTACTGAAATCAACAACTGTTATCAGGTGGTTCAAATGGAACCAGAATGAGACTTGCAGAAATTAGTAATAGATCCCTCTGTAGTAAACACAACCTTATACCATTCATTTCTTTATTTGTGTAATTTTCTAAAATCTGAAAGTTTGCTGTTGCTAAGGAAGAGATACCATACCAGCTCAATTTTATCTGCAATGACTAGATTAACTGAGTAAATAAATAGATAGAAAATGAATGAATGAATAAATAAATAAATGCTGATGTATTTCAAGTCAGTTTATAATAGAAAAATAAATTTGGAGGCTATTCTGATAAACGTGTAAGTTGAAAATTTTTATTCTAAAGGCATCAATTGAAACAGTAAGTAGTTTAAGTGCTAGGCTTGAAGGAGCAGAAAGCAAAAGGTGAAAAATATCAGATGAAGGAAATGCAGCTAAAAAAATACTGCAAACCAGCCAAAATTATATACTCCTAACTGATTGAGAACAGGCAAGATACTGTGAAGACAGGCATGTAGTATTAAAAGCAACAGACCTTATTTTGTACAAAGTGTTCCTTCAACTTTTCAGTGAGTGTAGAACGAACATCAACCAGGAGCCTGAAATGGCTCATTCACCTGATAAGGAAACATGTCGTAGCTGAACTGGACTAACTATCAATTGAAGAATTTGACCCGGGAAGCTGAATATGCTTGGAAACCAGATGAGTAAAATGAAAAGAGCAATTTAAAATCATTTTGGAATACTTATGCTTGGGTGGGGGGGAGTGGGGAGAGGATAGGATAGGATATAGGATAGGATAGGATAGGATAGGATAGGATAGGATAGGATAGGATAGAATCAAGGATAATGTTGGTAATGTTGGTGAAAGAAACAAAAAAATTACTGATACTCTCTCAAGACTAATTTGTTCACTAGGGAAACCAGTGCAAATTGTTGTTAAATGATTAGTACATAATTTTATGAAAATAGCGACTCCCAATGGCTCATTTTTAAACTGGAATAATATGCATGAAGAAGGTCTCAACAAAGTCAAAGACACTAAGAACTTAGGGGACAGGAAATGCTCCTAAACTCTGAGCAGAGGACATAAGTAGAGTAGACTGCCAGCAATTGACAACAGAAAATTGAAAATAAAGGTGATAAATAGGGGGGCAAGGGGAGAAGGGGAGAATCACAAACTAATTGAGATTTAATTTCATAAAATGCAAAGTTGTATGTTAGAAGAAAGACAAATATGCAACATCAAAAGGGAAAGATAGGGGAAAAAAAAAAGGAATGGGTATGTTGGAGCCCAGACCAAAGATGAGTCAACTCACAACAAAGGTTTCAAAACAGAGGAATATAATTCTGTGTTTTTCAAAAAGAAAGCTCTACATAAAACACAGAAGGAAATTATTCCACCCTCCGAATGACTGGTAAAGCTTTAGCTACATCTATTTTTGTCTCAGTTTTAAGAAAGATGTGGTAAACTGGAAATAGTCATGAGAACAAAGAACAATGGGAAATTTATAAAATATTATCTATTAGGAAAAAGAAAAGATTGAAGACAGGACGATAAACATTAGCTAATGTTTATTTTACAAATTTTGAAGTCGTCACTTATCCTGTTTCCATCAGAGATGGCAAGAAGTAATCATCTTCATGTGTGACAGAAGACTTGGATAAGTTTTTTGGAAAAATCTTTACAGATCTTTCTGTGACAATAATGCTTGTATAGTGAAACAAGCAGGTCAGACAACATGCTTAAGGTGTGCACAAAAAGAATGGTAGAATATGTAACCACATCATTATTGCTATAAAGCAAAATTTCTTCAGCTGAAAGTGAGATAATTTAAATGAATGCAGTGGGAATAGGAAGAGGGAGATGCTGATTCTCTGGTAAATAGCATATTAAATCTGTAACCCTGCAGGAGAAATATCTATTTACTTCCATCTTGGTATTCTGGCCAAGCAGATCCATTTGGATGTGTAAGTGCTCTGGTTAAAATGAGCTGGTTTTCTGAGTAGCTGATTTTAAAGTTTTTTCGTGTGAGGAAATTTTCTTGTTTTGCAGATAAAAAATGAAATACATTTTCTAACGACTCTCTACATCCATGGGAGCAGAACAATATTTTGACAGAGGGCAGTGTCAGTGTTTCTTTGCTTCATTCTAGCCAAAGTCATTCACTGAGATGAGTGGGACATGGTGGGGGAAGGTTGGACCTTTGGATTTATACACAGTTTGGCAATGTTTCTTCCTAGTTTGAGAAGGTTATTTGGGAAGGGCCTGGTTAGTTAATTTTCTTATTGCTCTTATAAATGGGGAAAGTTTTTGGTGTTTTTTTTTCTTCAAGAGAGAGTGTGGGACAACTGGTCCATGCTCACCTCTCTTTAATCTCCCACTCTGGGCCATAGCCACTGTTCAAATGTGTTTTAACAAGTAGACTGCAGTTCAGGATGTTTTTCGTGTAACAGAGGATGACTGCTGCAGTCCCCGATCTAGTCAGAAGTAGTGAAGGTAACATCAAAGTTATCATTCCAGTCTAAGTAATATGATCATGAGATGACTCACTCTCAGAAGAGCTATGGACAATATTGATTTTCATGTCGTCAATCCACTCTTAAGGCTGCAGAAAACATTAGTGGTCATCTGCTCCTCAGTCTCAAACCTGAGATGCCCCAGAGTGGCAGGCAGTAGTTTACCTTCTGAAGCATTACCAGGTCAGTGAAGCCAAACTGCTGTACTCAACTTTACTCAAAAACCTAGCCAACACAAAACTCTCCCTGTCTCCACTTGATCCAATACATTAAAGAGGATGAGAGGGTGTCAGATGCCTCACCAGATGCTGCCAGATGTTAGGTACTTTGCCAGAGTTTGTCCTCCAGCTGCTGGGTTGCCATAGCTCTCTCTTTAATTTGTTCCCAACATGATGCAACTGCATCCCACTCCTTCCTCAGAACAGCTTCTTCAGTCCCAGCTAAAGCTGAAGCTGTGCATAACAGACAGCAAAACTCAGGGCATCAAAGCACAGCAGCAACGGACAAAACAAGCTGACAATTTCTGCAAGCATTTCACCTATGAGCAGGAAATGACTACACAAAGAGCACTGAAACTCTGCATCAGCAAAAGGCTCAGAGATAAAATAAACATGTAAACATAATACAGCCTTTCATAGTAAGAGAAAGACTGAAGGAGGAGGAACAGTACAGCCTTTGCTGTTTTGACTGGCATCACTGCTTGTCTCACTCTGACAGGTTGCCAGGTTAAGGTTTTGTTTTGAATCAGTCATTTCCCTTTGAACAGTGGCAACTGTTACCATTGTTACCCTGTTACACTGAATATAAAATAAAATTTCCACCAGCAGCTTTCTTACCATATGTTTATTCTAGCAGGCAGCAGGCATCTAGAATTTGGTAACAGTCATAGTGAGGAAACGTTTGCAGGACTTGACTCATCAAAATAATTACTTTGATCCCAGTAATATCATACAGAAGATGATGCTAAATTTACAACTGTTGCCCATGAAATCTAGAGTAAGAAATCTAATATAAGGTGTTATTTTGTGTGGTTTTGGTTTTGTTTCTTTAAATTGATGGCTTATTATTATGAGAAATATCCCCTCCAAAGCTTGAAGCATACACCTGAGAGATTAGTCCTAAAATTCTATTAATCATGTTTGATCTGCAAAAGCATTTAATGGATACCCTTGAAACATTTTCTACTTTGTCTCTGCAATACAACCATCCACTTCCTGGTAGTTTTACATCAAAGAAAATGACATGAGGGGCTTAAAACAGGATTTCTGCCAGGTCTCATATCAACACAAATTTAGCTATGGAAACATTTCTGAATGTCTTTAATCTATGACTTCCTAGTTATTTATGGAAACCATTTTATAATGAGACAATATATTTCTTATTTACTTGCAATGCATTTTATTCTTCCTAATTCTTTAGGCCTGAAAAAGCAGATATCAGTGAAATCTCTTTTTAGAAGAATATTTTTACAGTCAAATCAGATTATCACTGCAGTGCTTATTAGTTTAATAAAGTAGTCGAGTCAGAAATGAATTCTCCCTCTTGAATTCCTAGGGTGAATGGCCAAGTGTTAGTGAGCTCTCATTCCTAATAAGGTAATTTAAATATTTAGTAAAATAACTAAGAATTATTAGTAGTGGCTGGCAATATAGTCCTCTTGTGGTTTTCTGGGCTAAAAAAGACTGATACAACATTACAAGCTTCAGATGATAGTTTGCAGATAACAGCTTGTATTTTTGAAAGAAACTAAAGTAGATTGATTCTAACACCCTTTAAAGGGAAATTATTGCTAAATCTCATAGGTTATTTAGAAATCCCAGGAATTATTAAAAACTTGGAGAGAAGAAAATATGGACCATTTTGACTTTAGAAGTCAACTACTCCCAGTAATGTAGCTGTCTGATGTTGCACTAATTTTTTGAAAGTGAATAAGTGGTCTTTAATCACAGAATTTAGCTATCACAATCACCTCATTTCATGCAAAAAAATCTTCTTATATCAAAGTACTGCAGTTTGTTTATTATTCTGCAGGTAGTTAGATAATCACCTTATTAAAAAAAATGATTGTGAAAACAGATTGAAAAAGTAAAATGAAAAGAATGTATCAGAAAGGGGACAGTTTTCACAGAACACGACATGTTTTTTCACTGCTCATCTCTCATCCCTTCAAACAACCTATTTGTTTTCAAGCTCCCAAGGTATACCAGGCAAAGCACTAGGGAAACACATAAGAGGAGGTAAGAGAGGCAGAACATTTAACATTTATAATTAATAGATGTTAAGATATGAACAGCAAAACACATAAGTGTAAAATACAAAAGTTATCTTCAAAGTTTTTACTTCCTTTCATTGACTTCTGCTTATGACTAACAAGTTTTCCATTACATCACATTATGTGTAATTAAAGTGTCTGACATTTGCAGATTCTGAACAAATGATGTGGTAAAGCAAGGAAAATATGTAAAAAGACCTTTGGATTAAAGTATTTGTATGTTTTCACTTAATAATGTTCAGTTAAAAAATGATAGCTTTCTTGTTAAAAACATGAAGTGATGTAGGATATCCTGCCTCAAGAATTCCTCAAATGTAAAATAAACAATATGTAAAGAAGATATACTTTGCTCTCTCCACAGAATGTTCCCATCTTTTGGGTGAAACATGAAAGTTGTATAATTTTAGCTAAATGTCCCAGTAATCTAGAGAAGGAATTGGAAAATAACCCTGCCAATTGAAACTGCAGGAGTTCTTTTGGCCAACGCCATGTCAACAGAGTCATTTTCATCAACTAAGTGGGCTTTTGGAATAACAAAAAATATGTAGTATTGTCAAAGATGCCCATGAATATATAAAACCAAATTTGCCACAGGCAGAAACTCTTTCCAAGCAGATAAAAGAAAGCATGAGTCACACACCTGTACTTGCCAAAATGCCACACATAAACATCCAAGGGCAAGTGAATGAGAAGAAAAAAAATTACAAGAACAGCAGAAAATGTCCTGTTTCCACTCCTTTGTTTTGTTTTGTCTTTCACAGAGAAGTACAAGAGGAATTTCATGTTCTCCAGTGTTCTGGAGATCCAAAGTTTGAAACAAGAAATACAAGAAATGAAAATCTGTGTAAATGTCAGTAGTAACAACAGTTTTCAGCTCAGATTTGCACTGGAACTTTGAACGTAAAAAAATCTAATGTATGTTAAAT
The DNA here is from genome assembly GCF_019238085.1 of Lagopus leucura. Lineage (NCBI taxonomy): Eukaryota > Metazoa > Chordata > Aves > Galliformes > Phasianidae > Lagopus > Lagopus leucura. The sequence continues at coordinate 32,208,455 of NW_024962250.1, forward strand.
GGTATTAGGTTGTGCAAGCTTTTGTATGATCAAACCAATCATTAAAGAACAAAGTGTGAAGTTTGAGATCTTCAGCAAAATTACCCTAGGAATTGAAGAGCTATAGGATGCAGTGCTGACGCTGGCTGAGAAGCAATATCTGGCGAAGCCAGCAACTCTTCTTGTAGCAACTTATTTGTGGGACTGACATCCAAATACTCCAGACAGTTGGGACAGTAGAAGTATCTGGAGACTCCTCTGGACTTAAAGGATTAAAATAAATGTGATTTAATCTTTTATTTTAGATCAGCTCCTCCTCTGACAAAGAATCTGTACCTTCCAAAACCCCTGAAGTGAAATGGAATGTTGTTAAATAAATCAGAGTGTAGACATGACTGAATGTAGTCATGGTGTTCAGTGACATCAACTCCACTGAGAAGAATTACCTAGCTCTGCTCAGAATAAGCAGTAGAACAACCAGCTGGAATTAGCAGAGGTTTCTGAAGAAATCAGAAATATAATAGGTGTATATTTGACCTTACATGAACCAAAAATGGCCTATCCTGGAGAAAATAAATAAATAAATCCAAATAAAAGGGATTGCCAGCTGAAAAGTGTATATTTCCATGAAAGCATTTCCTTAGGGATATTTCTTTGGAAGGAGGTGATGGGAATGAGATTTGTCAACACAAATTTTACATCCACATGCAGTTTTCTGAGAAGTGGAAGCCAAAATGGCTCTGTGGCTTACATGAGATTTGCACTGAATTACTCTGCTGCCAAATCAAGATTATTAACTCTGTACATACTCTATGCAGTTTCTTGAACTGGATCAAATTGGTTGTTTAGTTTTATATATATATATATATGGTAAATGGCAGTATTTTTTACAAATAAAGATTGTTATGATTCAGACCTGATAAATACATTCAAGAAAACACTATAATAAAAGAAATATACAATGAAGCATTTAGAGACAATGGACACTTAATATGACCTATACTGAAGTCCAATTTATTAGATTCAAACTGGCATTCAAAAGAGTTTTAAACTAATAGGCCCAAGGAAGAAATTTGGAAAAGTGTCATGCCCATCTCTCCAAACCTGATTTTATAAAACAGGAAAAAGATAAGCAGTTTAAACAAGGGCCCATTTAAAAATAATAACATTATTTTAAAAAGAGCAGAAGTAGCAAAGATAAATGGTATAAGCATACTGGAGTAATTTGGAGACAGGTGAGTTACTGAAAAGATTATACTCTATCTAGTCAATATGGGTAAGCTAAAAGAAAGACAATTTAGCTGTTTGGAAAGTAATGATAGTTGTCAGTTACATACCAGAGGAAAGAGAACTAATAGACTGGGACATAAAATTAGATAATAGTGATATAGTAAGACATGGTGGAATCATAATTGAAATGTAGATGTTGAAATACTATTCTAACAGCTAGAAATAAAATTAAGGCTACTGCCACAGTAGCAAGTAGTCACTTCTGAAAGTAAAAATTTGCAATAACATGGATACAACTGAAGACTTGAAGGTCAAAATTAATTTGAAGCGTTGTAAACTGATTTAGGGTCAGAAATTTGATAGTGTCTCGCATGGATCAAATCTGAACCTGGATGAAGTCCACATTAACATTTTGTTGGAAGGAAAATGGCTGTCAGAACGTGTATCGTTATGTAGACATATTAATTTCCCAGACAAGATATGGAAAAAACATGCTACCAAATATGGTAAAACCCATTTATTCCTGAATATGATAGTCAACATATTTGTTCACCAAGTGTACTGTGACTAATAAGTCCCATTATTTAAAAAAGGGTCTGGTCAGCTGGAAATGACAGAACAAGCAAAAGACCTGGACATAGAACTTAATCACAAGATTACGATGAGTCACCAGTATGATGATGATAAAATGTAATGTGATACTAACCCAAAGCAAAAGCAAAATTTTTCCAGTAGAAATAGAGACATATTAAAATAATTTTGCAAGGTAACAGTAAGCTGCAGCCAGCACCCTATCTTAAGCTGTGTGCTAAGATGAACTCAAAGCAGAACACGTATAAAGAAGAAATAGTCATTATTCTGGGGAACTCAGAGTCTACTTTGGGAGGAGGGACAAGACTTAGAGCAAAAATAAAATGTTGTTCTCTATGAATTTTGCTAACTCAAGGTAAGAACAGAAAGGACCGTGCTGAGAGGCAAAAAGTTACCTGGGCATTTAAAGGGCACATATAACTTTTCCTGAAAAATCAAACTTTGGGCATTGAGGCTGCTCCTTTAATGCAAGAAGTATAAAATGTTCAGAAGACAAGCCACCAAAAAAACAGACTTAACAGCCTTTCTCTCCATCTTGTTCAGGGTTAATATGTCATACTGCCATGGACAATGGTATTTTGGTCTATCTGCCTGCATTGCATTTCTCAGGAATTACTTGCTATATTTTTTCACAGACACCTAAGACAGAGTGGAGTACTGTATAAAATCAAACCTATCAAAATAAAAGTACCTAACATAATCTGACTAGATAATGAGTTTGTTTTCACAATTACAGAAAGTCTGCTGTGATTCAAGTGCTAATATTTTGAGTGACGTGCTTGTATTCTAACAAGATTTAAAGCATTTTTTAAGCCGTAATCATGGGTAGATTGCTTACAGTACAGCCGTCCATCTGGAAATTTCAGATTTTGTTTATCTGTTTTCACAGGAATTTTGACACATCAAATACTTGGGGTTGCAGAAAAATGGCAATATGCGTTTTGACTACACACTGTCTAGGTAAACACTTGTCAAATGAGGAATACTGAAATCAAAACAAGCTTATGTGTGTGTCACTCCATAAGTTACGGACTTTCTGGCTGCCAGACCAGATTACAGTTACAGTTCCAATACTCATCAATAAAAAAGGCAGGACTCAGAAAATTGCTGGTCCTATAGCATAAGGAGTTATATTTCGGTTTGCATTACAAATATGTAAGGATAATTATATTTCTATCATACCCAAAAACAGAAGGAGCAAGAGACTGAAGCCTCTTCATGAGTTCTCAACAAATAAAGTCTGACAGTAGATCAGCCTCACTGTAGAATGTATGAAGAGTTTGGGGATATATTTTGGTATAACATTGAAAGGTTAGTAGAATTGAACTTGTCCTAGCTGGAGGAATGTGGAAAGATGCCTTCAAGCATCTGTATACAGTAAGTTTGGGTTAGGAATCAAGACTCAAGTCAAGATGAGAGGGAGTTCTCGTGAAATATCCACCTAAACAATTGGAAATCCCTTGTGACCAGCTGTTCCCGGCATCTTAAATTTACACAAGACATACTAAAGAAGCAAAGAGGAATTTAAAATTGACCAAAAGCCAGAACAATAGGGAAAGATTTGTATCACAACCTTCCTGAACCTGAAAAGACTTAATACACTCAAATTCTCAGCTTTACCCTATTCACAAATTTAAATGTGCTTGTAAATTTAAAAAAGACCTTCACAAATAATATATACATACATATATATATATGTAACCATTAACTCTTGAAGTGTTATCTCAGCAGCTGTGTAAAACATTTTCACCTGAAATTCACACCCATTTCAATGGGTTCTGCAGTTCAGGCTACACAGGTGTCTGAACTTGAGCCCATTCAAACTAAATCTCTGATTACTTATTCAGGCCTAATACCAAATTTTTTACTTGAAAAAAGAAATCCTGGAACTTTCTACAAAGTACAAATAAGGTCTTACCTGTTCATTTAAGTTTACACTAAAATTCCATACATTAATAACATGTAACATGGAAGAAAAGAACTGACATTGCATTCTGACCTTCTCCTTACCAGTATGTGTATTTTCTTCCTTCAAGGATATATTCTACCTCATATGTCACATATCATGCTGCACGTGATTATCAGGCAGCCTAAAAATCCTACAAACCTATGCACCACCTTAGAATCTTACCTGAAACCTATCTGATCCAACAAGGATCACATCACACAGGAATAAAATTTTTAATTGAGCAATTAATTTGATGTTGTTTCATTACTGAAAGATACAACAAACTATGCTGTGCATTCTACCACCTGTAAATGTGTCAAAAAGGCTAGAAATAGCCACCAGAACATATACTGCCATACATTAAACTCTGTCTTGAAGCACACCAGGCATCCTGCATTAGTGCTAGATGCTTATCAACTATGTAATGAGGCTTAAATATTAAAGCTGTAGATGACAAAACACTAAGATGACTTTTGCTTTTTTCTTCAAAATATTCAACAGCTGTGTTTACTCGGGGATTTTTTTTTTTTTTTAACTCATAGAAATAAGGTATACTATTTCATATAACAGAAGGAGCAAGACAACTTTTATATTCTTCTGAAGCCATTAGTTTTTTTTCTTAGCAACTGTCAAGAAAATGCTTAGAACAACTGCTGAGAGACTTTATTTGTTTCAGTAATTGGCAAACCCAGGTTTCCAGGTAAAACCTATGAAAACATTTCTAAGCATAATGGCACCTAAATATCACAGCATCTGAAATTCCTCTTGCAGCACAGGAATCCATCGTTTTTCACAGGCCAGTCAGCTTACTGCACGTGATGGGCTGCCCTTTCAAGGTACTCTGGCAGCTAAAGGGAGCCAGGGTCTTGGCGTAACAAATGCTCTGAGAAATTCCACAATGCAGGGAAATAATGGCAAATTGCAGAGCTCCTTTTGTGACTAATGATCCATCCGACTTAATGGCTAAGGGATGGCATACCTCATGTGCTGCAAGAATCTCCTGGTGCTCTGCCAAGTAGAAATTAGACCTTTTTCATCTTATTTTATATTACACTGACACTCATCAATACCAGTTTTCATCCTTTCCTTAGTTTTGGATTGTGCCTTTTTTTTAATTTGTTCACCGTAGACCTATTGTAGGCAGAATTTATTAAAACATAACAATAATTTCTTCACCATCCAATGACTGGCTGTAAAAGGAACCTTAAAGTTCTGGAAAGATTTAAGGTCTTCTTCATAAAGCAGATGAGCTTCTCAGCATTCTACAGACATTTTTGTAAAATTACCTAGACAAGAGCAATCCTAGCCAAAACCAAAATTTATTAAAAACAGAGAAAATAGAATCCAAAGGAACCATTTCCTGAATAGCACTGAGCTTACACTTCAGTAAAACAGGCTTTCTGTGATAGAACATGGCAGTGGGAGGTTCAGGCATATGATTTCGGATAGTTTCCAAAACAACAGTATCTAAAACATATCATACCTTTCACGTGTTTCTTTCCTACCAGCATACACATTTAGTTATATATATATATTGCTAGTAAAATACTACAATACTAAAATTCTTGCTGTTTATTTCAAAGACTTTTAATGTTAGATACATAAAGGGAAGCACAATATCAGGTTTCAGAACAGCCTATCCCTTAGGATAACCTCACATGGCAACTTCCATTTGATAAAGATGGTCAGATTATGTTATGATCTATCTGGAATGAACATACTTTTTAAAATTAAGAAGTCATTTAAAAAATAGTGAATTTACTTTGCCACAGAAACCAGAGCAACTGACATAAAATTTGGAAAAATATTACAAGCTTTCATTAGCATGAGAGCTTCTATTTTTTCAAGTTCTATCATCTGTTCAAGTAAAAAGTCATAACCTCACTACACTTTTTCCCTACATTTGTTCAGAGAAATTCGTTACTTTAAATACTTCAGCAACTTCAGAAGCCCGAATTATCCCCCCCAAAATTATCTTCCCTCTACATATACACTCACAAGCCTTTCCTACCGCTAGAAAAGGGAAGTGCAAAGATTAGTCAATAATATTTCTAAACAAGCCAAAGTTTCTGCAAAGGAATTGTTCAAATAAAGACCCCAATATCAGTTTAGCACAGCAACATCTTCAAGACTAAGCTTCGGATCACTTTTGCTGAGCTAAGCCAGTTCTGTGCCATCTCTCTGATTTTTCCTTAACTGAATGATGTCTGTCCCCAGAAGGAAAGAGGACAATATCCCTTACTGGCAGATGCTCTGGAGAATGGATGAATTTTGAGGAAAGACATGGCATGCTCAGTCTCCAATGGGAAGTTAGAGAATAAGCTGCTTCTGTCTCCAACATTTCTCAGACTATGAAAAAGGGGAAGGAATTATACAGTAGCATATACTTTCATGGTAAATGTCAAAAATAGTCATGCAGCTTAAAATACTATTCTCAAATATTCCTCAGGTAACGTTGCCTCCATATGTTTAAATATGTTTACTTATTGAAATCTAGATCTCTTGCTATACACACTTTCATCAAAATTAGTCAATCATAAATATTTTCACTGAAGTTAGGAACATGCTGCAGAGTTTCTAGTTCAGTCTTATTCTTTGTCATTATTCTTAGCTCTGAAATTAAGGCCTTATATTTTAATAAATGAAGAAGGCACAAGATACACTAGTTCCACAATCCAATAATTATTTTTTTAAGTACAGTCACACTAGGCTGAGTCTCTCTTTACAGAACAGTTAAGGTTTCTACTTATTAAAAGAGATCAAAAATATACTGAACTCCCCTTATCCATTGCAGAATTCAGCTTCAGAATTTTGTTATGAAGCTGTAAAACAGCACCAAGTGGAACCAGAGATTCCAAAACTCTGTCAGAGAATCCCTTGGGCACTTCAGGAGAGATTAAATCCACAGATTATTCAGGACAAAATAACTTAGCTTGCTTTTTGGCATCAGAAAAAAAAATACCACCATTTCTAAGACCTCAATTTCAGTTTGCTCCTGATTTCTCAAACATCTCAAATTCTCACTGCTGGAATTCCTCACTGTTTAATTCCTTCCAGTTTTTGTTGAAGAGCCTTCTTTACAGAAATATCACAAAATTATCTGATGGCAAAAATGGATATTTTCTAAACCCACAGCTTAACTGTCTAATCCTTACATTTGAGCCTTGATTTCAATCACAGATGAAGGCTCCAAACCTGATTTAGGGAAATTAAGGGATTCAAATCCTTTCCTTAAAATAAGAAGTAGGCAGAATAGCAGCAACATTGTACTCCAACCTTCTGAAAATCAGTCTCAGGCTCTGTGAAGTATCCCCAGAACCTACTTAGAACAATAACAGAGGGTGGACAAAAGAAACTGAGCAGAAGCACTGCCTTCTCCAGGAAGTGTGATACAGACTGGCAAAAATAAGCCCAGGCAGCAGGAGAACATTAGAAGGAAGTAATTTGTGAAGGCTGAACATCCATACCGTCAACTTTACAGCGTCTTTCATTCACTCAAAAGATTCAGGATCAAAGGTTTCATTTAAGGCTAACCATTGAAAACACACCAAGAAATTTGACCATCCAGTAGCGTTACTTCAAATCATGTTTTCAAACAGAACTGCCCCAGGAAACAAAACATCTGTTATACTTTTTTTTTTCCCACGGTGAATATTTTGATGTAAGTAACACCATTGCACGGCAATTTTAAAACAATATAAATTCATATTTCAAACAAGCTAGGTAGTCTTCGTTGCAAGTTTCTGCTATACTCTCATATCTTCAATGGCATTCCTATTTTTCTACATAAAACCGTCAAATTTTCAACTTCTAATACATTTCACATCTACATGAACACTCAAGGAATCACAAGTGACCACAGAAACAGTCAATCACAAGAATTATGGATTAATTTAGATTGGAAAAGATCCTTAATATTATGAAGTCCAACCATCACCTATCACTTCCAAGTCCACCACTGAGCCATCTCCCAGAGCACCACATCCATATGTCTTCTAAATATCTTCAGGGTTGGCAAATCTTCCACTTCCCTAGGCATCCTGTTCCAACGCCCAACCAGCATTTCCACAAATAAATGCTTCCCGATATCCAATCCAAACCTCCTCCAGCACAACCTGAGGCTGTCTCTGCATGTCCCATAAGTTTTCACCTGAGAAAAGAGACCACCACTCTCCTCACTACAACCTCCATTCAGGTAGTTGAAGAGAGAAATGAGGCCTCTCTTCAGCTTCCTTTCCTCCAGGACTAACCACTCCCCATTTCCTCAGCTGCTCCTCTTAAGCCTTGTTTTCTAGTCCTTTCACCAACTTTGTTGTTTTTCTCCAAACACACACCAGCAACTCAAATTCTTCCTTTTAGCGAGGGGCCCAAATCTGAACACAGTACTTGAGGCATCTTTTCAGCCACTGCTCCTCAAGCCTGTATTGCTGTATGGGTTTGTTATGACACCAGTGGCATTTAGCCTTGTTGAATGCCATACAATGGGATGCAACTCATCAATCTAGCCTAACGAAATCCCACTGCAGAATCCCTCAAGCAGATCAACACTCTTGCCCAACTTGGTGTCATCTGCAAATTCATCAAGGATGCATTCATTCTCCTCACCAAGATCACTGATAAAGCAAAACTGGCTCAGTTACTGTGCTATGTAGAACATCACTTGAGATTGGCTGCATATTGGATTTAATTCCATCCATGAGCCATTGGACCCAACCATCCAACCTGCTATTTCATCCAGCAAACAGTACATCCATCCAAGTGACAAGCATGCAGTTTTTCTCTATGAGAATGTTGTGGGAAACAGTATCTAAAGCTTAGCTGACTCTGTTGGCAACAATTCAGATTGTTTTCTGCAGTGGCAGAAGCAGTAATATACACTTTTATTTAAAAGAAAATTTCAGCCTAATATATTGGCTCTGACTGATCCTGCAGTAGGCAAAATCTTAAAAACTTTAAATCTCACTTTTACCTTTAAACATCATAATATAACAATTGTACATCCAGATTCATTTTAATTTTTGTTTGACAGAAATGTGAAAAAAGAAAATGAGGATTTTTCTTTTGGAAAGTATCACCTTTCCTTCAAAAAAGCCTTCTATTAAGCTTTTTGAAATTTGGTAAGAGAAAAATCAAATATTTTAGACCAAAGCCACAGAAAAATATTTTGGGGGTTTCCCACAAAAACCCTGTGAGTTTCTAAGAAATGTAGATACTATCTGGAACAAGTACATTCAAAAAAATCTTTTCCCATTCAAACAAAGATTCAAGCTAAAAGGTTATTTTGGGTAACCTCCTCCTATTTATTTCATCAATTATGCAACTGAATCTAATTTCATAAGAAGGAAGTCTCTCATCAACTATTACACTAAAATAAATAAATATATATATATACTTCCCACAATTACATAGGAAAAATTGTCGTTTTTATTAGTATCTGTTGTAGTGAGAATCTTTGAAGAAAAAAATTAACACAGCACAATTGGTAAGTGATATTGCAAACATGATAAACTGCTGATTACAGGTTCAAACAATGCTTAAATGTTCAGCACAATCAAAAATGAAGCTAAAACGAGGTAGAGAGGCTGAAGGGAAGACAGCAACAATATTTCAACTAAGTATCAAAACATCTTAAAATGATCAAAGGAACCTATTAACCTGAAAGCATTTGGCCTCAACTCAAAGAACTTTATAAAAATTTTATGTTGATCTGCTTAGTAGTATTTAATGAAATCAGAATGTATCTGAAGTACATTTGGTGAGAAAAAAAAAAGAGAGATTAAAAAAAAGAACATTTTCCACTTAATTGTTTTACATATTGCTGATAGGTTTTTTACATTCACATGGAGGCATAAGATTCATATTCAGAGAAATGTGAAGAAGAAAAGGAAACAGATGGAGAAAAAAAAAACAGAGAGGAAAAAAGAAACAGACTTCACATATCCTTTTATATAAAAGCACACAGAGACAATTATAAGTGAATTCAAATTTCAGGAATAGACCTGTTAGAACCTATTTTTTCATTTCCAAAACCATAGGTATAGGCAAAATCGGAGCACATGAATCAGCTCACTTAAGTCAAAGATCCCTGGTAATTTTCCAGTGAATATTTCAGTCTCATTTTGAAAAACACACTCAAGACAGATTTTCTTCTAGTGTCTGTCTGAATGGTACTTTCGCCTCCGCATAAGAATGCTGTACTGTTTTCAGATTCATTCCAATACTTTTCCCAGTGTTTCACTTTGAACTGAAGAAAATGAGAATTCTGAAGGCGCACCCATTTAAAAAACTGAGTCATATCAGGTCACAACAATTTGGCTTAGATGGCTACATAAAACAGCGCAGTTGGCACAGATCTATCATAAACAGCTTGGTAGTGATTTTGAATGAAAATGAGTATGCTTGGAAGCCTGTTGAAAGACGAACATGGAGATGTAGATTTTCAGTTCTCCATCCTATTCTTCATGCTGGCAAAGCACCTGCATGTTGTTATAGGCAAATGCCAAATGCTTTGTTTTGAGACAAGAGTTTACTCACTCCCTCATTTATAGCCACTTTCATGCATTCTCATGCAGGCTTTCTTCTCTGTTTATTCTCAGTTCAGTGATGTGACAGCCTCTGGTATTCCATCGCAACAGTAAACCCTATTTTCCAAGTGCCTTGTTTCCCAAGAACCACACAGTCAGATCAATGTAACTTCTTCAGAAATTATTTTTAAGGATGGGCTGGCAAACCTGGGGTTCAGAAGCTTCTATTAGTACCCAGATTATACCCCATTCCCTACAAGCAACCCTAAGAGGCTTCCGGCTCTCTCCTTGTCACAGCAGGCTCCTGAAGAAGACGGAACTCAAAGTATCAGTGTGGCTCTCTGGAAGCAATACATACAGAAAGCAAGAGGGATGAGGCACTGTTTTTCTCCAGTTTTATCCTAGGACAAATTCACTTACTTGAATGGAGTGGAATTAATATAAGGCAGTGATAAATGAGATCTATTGATTCACTGACGGTGCCCCTGTAGGACCTTCTTGAGCACCAGCCTACTGAACAGTGCTTGCAGCAATGTCTTCCGTAACACTGTGCCATGCCATTTCCACAGACAAATTGTTTCCTGACACAGCATAGACTGATCTACATGTTTCCTTCTTAGTTAATGCATTATAACCACACTGTTAAGCACTGGTTGCCTTCTAATTTGTGTGCAAAGGCTTTCTGAGTCACACAGCCTTCAGCTGTGGCAAATCCATGTGGAGTTTTGACTCCTGAAGCACCCAAAGATCACAGGGGTTACAGATGCAAAACATATTTTCCATATTTCCCAAACTACTTTTATGATTTGATTATTTGAGAAACAAGGGAAGAAAAGACATGTCAGACCATTGGAGCCAAGAATGCCTTTTAAGGAGACACTGATAGTCACTTTTGGCCTTGAAGTCCAAGGTAGAAAAGGATGCCCTGAAGAAATATTTACATATCTCCTGGTCTTTTTTGAACTCATCAAAATTTCTCCACGTTTTGTTTTCAGTCAGATATTAATCCCCAGAGGCAGCTTCAGACAGTGAAAAATTAAGTCTGGTCATAATTGCTTGATAATTAGCAGCTCTCAGTAGCAACAAGTGAAATAATAAGCATTTCATCCAAGTATATCTAGTCATTGTTTTGAGACACCTTTCCAACTCAGGGTTTCTCAATTGCGGCCCACATAAAAAATGCCATAGCAGCAGGACAATATGAAAGACAACCCCTTTTTGGAAATCAGATAGGAGAAAAAGTGCCTTAAGAAAAGAAATTGCTTTTTCCAGTCTTCTTTCCAGTTCCAGTCTTCTTTTAGCAATTCCAGGAGACCTTCGCTGTTGAAAACACTCTGCTATACTCCTAGAGTTCCAAAACATTCATCGATTATCATAGAATCCTAAAATCAGAGAATCCTTAGAGTTGGAAAGGACTTTTAAAGGTCATCTAATCCAGATTCCCTGCAATGAACCTGGACATCTACCTCAATCAGGTTGCTCAGAGCCTGGTCTAGTCTGAGCTTGAATGTCTCCAGGGACAGGGTCTCCACATCTCTGGACAAACCATTCCAGTGCCTCACCACTGTCTCTGTAAAATACTTTTTCTTTATATTCAGTCTAAATCTACTCTCTTTAAGCTTGAAGCCATTTCTCCTTGTCCTGTCACCACAGACCCTACTAAAGAGTCTGTCCCCTTCTTTCTTACAGCTCCCTTTTAGATACCAAAAGGCCACTATCATATCACCTCAGAGCCTTCCCTTCTCCAGGCTGAACAACCCCAGCTCTCTCAGCCTGTAAACCAGTGTTGTCCCAGGCAAAGCAACAATGAATAACATAAAAATTTGTATTGAACAGATATAATTCATGTTGGCCCTGAAGAGCCCTGTCAGCATCTAGGTAGGAGAAGAAAAGTAACTTGAGGAGGACAATGAAATACTGAAGGGCACTGCTTAAACCCGCCCTATCACTGTGAGAAAGAACAAGACAAAGAACTGGAGCTACCATCTCAACCTCAGTCTCCTATCCAGTCAATGAAGAGATATGGGCACTGTTAAGGACAGAGTCCATCTGACATTTTAAGCTTCTGCTTCAGGAGAAGTAGAGATGGCACCTGTAATCCACTGACTACGTTGATTGTGTATCCACAGATCATGGAAGGATGCTCAGTGACTACCTAACTACAGACTTTTACATTTCACATGCATTTACATATAGTTAGAAAAATTCCACCTTTTGACTCTAATCACATAGTACCACTGCTCTTGTAGGTTCCAACAGTGAAAATTCCTTCAGAAGACAATTATATCCAATATGAGAAAACACAACAGCTGGTTGTCAGCAATCTTCAAGAAACAGGGAAGTCAGAGATAAAGTATCATCAGTCAAAATCCTGTAAGATTCTCTGCTTCAGGAGGCAGGAAAATACAGACAGCTCTACTACAAAAGGAGCAGTTCCTACATATTTATAACTGTTATCATCTAGACATTCGTCCCACCTTTTTTAACAGGAGTATATCTTCCTTTCCTCTCTCTCTTGCTGAGGAAAAGATATTTGATCCATTTGTGAACTGGCTCCTAAATTAACTGTGCTTAATCCAGATATTCCTCCTCATAATTAGGAAACTCCATTGAGAAGATGAGGAATACAATTAATAGAGAGAGATACCTATATACTTTAAGCTTTCCCAGACTTTATGGAGCCACTCTCCCAGAGCCCTCTTCAAAGCTGAAAGTTTTGAAGGTTTCTTTCTTCTTCTGGTATACACTGCCATTCATTTCAAAAACAAAACAAACTCCACAAAGCAGGAAAGACAGAAAGCACAGGAAGAAAGAAAGCACAAATTAACTAGAGATCTCATGTGTTCACTTTAGACTTCAGTGTAGTCACGGTCCCTATGTGAATAAAGCAAACAAACACAATGACAAATTAATCAAGCTTGAAAGGATAACAAGAATTGAAATTATTGTAATTATACAGTGTTCACAGAAATGCCAAACTGAAGTACTCTGAATTGTAAATGAGACCTGAGGGTCAAGTTCTGTTCCAGGGAACACACCAGAAACCTCATCCAAGTGAAGTAGCGGTGACCAGTAATCCAGAGCAGGACTCCATGCATACTGTCCCTTCCCCAGGAAATTCCTCTCTCCCTTTGGATTAAGGTTCTCTGATTTCAGAATTATAATCACTGTCTTGTATACCCAGTCAGTTAACGTTCTTGCTCCTCTACTATATGCCTTCTGGAAAGAAAAATCTGAACTTCAGCCATGAGAACACAGCATCCTGGATTTCCTGACCTGCACTTGTAGAACAGCCTGGCTTTTTTACATAAATACAGGTGCCTACAATACCAAGGAATACTCTGCTTTTTATAATTACAGTCTTTCTGAAATAGCTCAAAATGGATGTACCACACATATCAGTTACAGTTTAGGCTCACAGTTTAAGCTCTGTTCTGCTCTAACAGTAGATACATTAAGGAGGAAAAAAAGCAAATGGAATATCCTAAATCTAAGTAACACTACATTTGCTCAACCTAAAGGCACAACACGCCACTTTAGACATAATTCCCTTCAGTTTTCACCATGTACAATACCTTAGGGGGATTCTGAATGTCCCCTAGTTCAAGAGGGCACTTCACATATTCTCCTGATTGCCCCTAGCCAGCTGCTACACTTGGCCCACTCAGCCCTTTGACCTTAACCATCTTCATAAGCACAGTGGATAGAGTTTGTTCCAGCTACCTACCTCTTCCATCTGATGTAAACCTGGTACAAATTACAAATACTTTTCACAAGCTGTATGTTGGTAGAGAATTTAGCTGATAATCTTCTCCATCATGGCTTCTGTGTAACCCATTAGGAGATAATTTTTTTTCTCTAATATCTTTCATGTAACTTATCTTACTGATTAAATCAATGATGATGATATCCCACAGATTTGCAGAGGGACTTCACCTACTTACACACAACCCTGGAAGCCTTTTAAATGGGATTTCATGGAGTATACTTTGGCACGCCATTGAGAACAAGTTTATTTTACTTCCAAGATCACATACTCAGCTCAGCAGTGCTGAAATGTGGCAATGAATTCCTCTCATCGCATAGAGATGATGATCAGCAATACTACCAATAGATAGGAAAAACTAACCAAGTTGCCCTAGTCAGTGGATCTTACTGGCATTTAAAACTGACACATACATAGCAATTTGCCTGTGTTCTGCAGCAGCTGCAAACTATTAACTATGACAATGAAGTTGATTTTTAAACCAACAAATATGATGGCTATTATGAAAGTTCTACCACTATCACATGGTGTGCAGTCTTTAAATTCATCCCTTGCTGTGTGGCTGAACTTTTATTGAATTTTTTTAAAATTAAAAGAAGGTCATGTGAGGACAGAAAACCTCTTTGTCAATCAGACTGTGTAGCGCACAAAATTCTTTCAGAACTCTCATGAAAGCCAAGACCAGCATACTGTACTTAATGCACAATGTTGCAGAGATACTACAGCTGTGTTTGAGAGATGAAAAGATAATCCCTCTCATTCCCCACTGCTTCCTTTCACCTCCAAAATGCCATCATCTATGTTGGGTTCCCAGAAAATCTAGCACCAAACAATCCAACTGAGGGAGTTTTCAATATAAGAATCCTTCAAAATAATAGCATTAGCCCAAAACATGGCTGTAATTCACTGACAGAAACAAAACACAGGAAAGCCAGCTGCCAATCCAGGAGATACATTCAGAAGGAAAAGAAGGATTTTAGCTTCTTCTGAGGGCTGGGGATGTATTTGAGAAATTCTTTCAGAGGGATACAATATAAAATGCCTCTTATTATGCAGAATTAAATCCTGGGAAACTATTCTGTAAAAATCAAGATCTAGCTTCTAAATAATACACATTTTTCCTCTATGACCCCAATTACATATCATAAAATGCATTTGAATTCTAGAAGCCCTTATAACTACTCAGCTGAAGATCTGATTCCTCCTAGTTTCTATTTCCATTCATCTTCTTTCTCACCTCATCATATGAGCTACCCTTCTCCTTCAAAAGAAAGGCACAGAAACCCACAAGAGGGCACGATCAGGCAGAGAAGGGTGTGAGCCTTACTGTTTTACATAACAAAATCATATGCATCAAAACACACATACACACACACACAACTTCCCAAATGTCTGAGGTTAGTTATCCTTCATGTCCTGACAAGTTACACCCACCTTTCCCAGAGGAACAAACTCACTCAATAACAAGTACCAGACTTCTGTTAGAACAGCAAATAAAGTAGGACCACCTACTGCCCAATTCTGCAAACATTTATTGGTAGACAGTCCCGCATGCCTACCACCAAGCATAACCTCTGAGTTTCAGCTGGTCTGACCATGTTACTAAGTGCCATATCTCCAGCAAATGTTCACAGAGTTATGCTCTACTGCTAGGTCAAAATCAGGCCAATTCTGCAACCCCTGTTTACAGTAGGCCTCAGGCACTAACTGATGATGGAATAACTCAAAAGAATGAAATGCTCTTTTGAATTTCAGGATAAGGCCCCCCAGTCAACATGTGGGAGCATTTATGGCTCTGTGAGACCTACGTTAAAAAAAAAACTTAAAACCAGACAGTGTTTCCCTATGAGTGGCCAGTTTTCCCATGTTCCAGTTTGCTCTTTCAAAGAGGCTGGTAGGCTGAGATATCAGTCATTATGTGAAAATGACAACATTCAATTAAAACAATAGCAATTTTCAAGAGATGCTTTTTTTTTTCAATAGATGTATGACATTCCTAGACATTCTATTAATTAGCAGGCCTTAGGCAACACATTTGGTAAAACAGAACAATCTGGCCTTTGATTTTTTCCAGTCCTTACCCGAGATCACACAGAGGTAGCCAGGCTGCTGATAGATCCCCCACACAAAGCACACACCCCAGCAAGCAGCTGTGTTAAGAACTACATACACCCCACTTTCAAGAATGTTCAGTCTGCAGGGAAAGAGAAAATGATTGTGTTGGACTGGGAAGCAGAATCTGTTCAGCAGACTTTACTAATCAGCCTCAAATCTGTTTCTGTGTCCTTTTTCCAGTTACCTGCCTTAGCTCCACTATAAAAAAAACATCCTGGCTGAAAAAACATGTCCTGAATGTTTCCTGTATTTCAGGAATTCAAACAAGCCCATTACTTTCAAAGTAAGGGGGCTATTAATATCCCGATGAGCATCTGAAATTAACAGCATCACAGGTTCTACACCTACATGATGGTTATCTAGGAAACTGGCATCCTTGTTACATCTTTTCTGGGCAGCTACAGTTACAATCCATCAGAACATAGGATGAAAAACATCATCTCAGTAAGTTGTAAGGTTCCAGCTGAAACACTCAAGCTTTTGATACTCCCACCTGCATTAATAATTTCTGGTTGCATTGGATAAAGATCTATGAGTTCCTTCATGTTTAGGAATTTATTAAGGTAACCAAAACTTTGGAATCTTTCTTACTTCTTGTATTATTCATTTCATTTGTTGACGATAATGATTCTGTTATATTGAGAATAATTAGGGCTTTCAAAGACATTTCCACATTTTTCAGTGACGTAGTTATAACTAAAACAGCAACCAAAGGAGAAAGAGAAGGAGTATTCAATCCTGAAAGAAGTCAGGCTGTCTGGAGAAGATGTATTTTGAAGGTTTTATTGGTGGCCTTCTGAGAAAGGCAGCTATGACCTAAGCTTGAAGGCTAGCAAGGACGATGTGGGTTTGTGTGGGAGGGGGTTAAATCTAATTTGTAAATGGTGAGTTATTAGCCCTGACATTTGAGAATAGACACTGCATTGTGTTGATGATGAGAGCAATCCTAGTTTTCTTGTTAATGGCAGTGATTCATTCTTTCCCACTCCACTATTGTTCCCGTTTACCTGGCAAAGAGAATTACTTCATATGTGTTTCCAATTGCTGATTTCTAGAGAAACAGTTCAAATGAGAACAGGAGAAGAAATGCACCAGGCAGGAAGAGTTCTGAGAACAGCTCGAGTTGATCTCAGAATGGGTGTGTTATTATTACCAATTGGCTTTTTCTCCCTCCTCTACTCTCCTTTGCATATGAGAAGATGTGGCTCTCCTTTCTCCTTACTCAGGGCTTTCATTCGCCTTTTCTTTCAAGTCAGTTTTAAACTCAAACTTTTCAAAAATATTTAATATATCTTAAGGTAGGTAAAGAATTTGGAAGCTTTAACTAGATGGGTGAGGTCATGCTCCTTCAAATCTACATGTTGTCATACATCTGGTATCACAGAGCAATCAGCCTTGGATTCTCCACTGCACAAAATTGGATACCCAACTGCACAAAAACAGCTATGCCCCAAATGGCATCCTATGTCCAGACAGAAGGGGTCTCAGCCAATTATCTTGATAGATGTACATATATTAATGTTTTTAAAATTTGTCTCAAAGCCATGGCATATGAGGACAATGACCACAAGTAAATCAAGACTCAAGTGTCCACACAGAACTGTCTCTCCAACACTGTGTTTTATAACAGGTCTGACTACTGTCTGTGACTTTGCAAAATACTAAACACAGCCATTTCTCTGTCTACCTACCCTCGATCCCACTGGTGGATAGATCTGATTCCCTGCAAATGTGAAGTGACACAGCTGCACTGACATCAGTGACGATACTTCTCTTTATTACAAATACTAGTCTGGCCCTCCTACTTTCACAAATGCCCCTAAGGGGACTACATGAAAAATAAAGCTTGGAAAAGTACAGAGCTATGACTAGGGAACAGCCCATGGCACAGATGAGAGGACAGTAGCCATAAAGAGCTTGAATCCAGATGTGAAATTCTCCAATTCTCTATTTCCTATGTGAAGCAAGTTAACTATTGGGTCAACCTTGTCCATAACACACAGACTTCTAAGGACAGCTCCACCCAAAGATCTTTGGGAGCTATTTACTTAGAGCCATGCAAACATCTGTATATCTGACAAAAGAATGAAGCAAATTCCACCCTTTGTGCAGCTATCCAGGGCCACTGCAGCAGGCAGAGCAGGCAAGCAGACTGACATGCCAGGACTAGCCATGCACAAGTACTTCATGTGTCCAGTGAGCATGGAGACCTCAGCTGCAGTTTCATCAGTGGAGCAGAAGGTATCACATCCAGAGACAGCAGAGGGCACAAAACTGACCTCAAACATAGTTTCAGTGGAATGTGGTATCTTCAATTCCTTCCTAGGTTTCAAGCAACTAAGCACTTTCCTGTGCAACCTACTACAGGGAAACTGTTTTTTAGCAGGAGAGTTGGACTCGATGATCTCCAGAGGTCCCATCCAAACCCTACAATTCTGTGATTCCGTGAAGAGATGCATGAAATTCATATTGAGCCCTCAAGCTATTAAACGCCTACTGCACAGAGCTACATCTCTCTCTGAGCTTCCACAGTCAACCATAAAGGTAACTGGGCTTTGGCCATGCAGAATTCCCACAGATTTCAATGGGAATTTCAGTGTTCCAATCTGGACTCCAAGAATGCAGCTTTGGACCCAAAACTCTGACTGCTGGAGCCACATTCAATATCAGCGTCTGGCAACACCCATTTGTGAAACAGTGATTCATTCACAGGCACAACTTTAGAGGGACAGACAGGATGACTTCAATCATACATTTCCATTTCATTAACAAAACTCAGTAAAACCAGATGAGCATCCTGGATGATAATAGTTGGTATTAATGTAATGACTGTAGGGATCCACTGCCATAGTTAAGAATAGTTTTATATCATACAGAATGCACTGGTTTAATTTGGTTCAAGAGCATAACAGTTAATGGACTCCTGCAGCTAAGGACAAAATTGTTTAAATGGACACCATTTTCTTTTTTCTTTTTTTTTTTTTTTTTCCTGAAAATACTATACATGAAAATGAATTATAGAAAGTAATTTGAAAGAGACAGATCTTCAAAAGCACCTAGGTGACCTAGGAGTCTAGGATGCCAGATAAATAAGCTGCCATTAGCACTTTACATTCATTGTAAATAAGGGAGCAAGCAGTTTGTGTAATGGTCCACTAAGGGAGCGACAAGTAATTCAGACAGCACCTTTATTCAAGGTGCTCATCTGTTATGGCTGCACAGTCCTTCCTAATGGCTATCTGGGTTTCCATTCAAACACAGTTTTAAGTCTTTCCGTCCAATATTACTGTATATCAAGCCTCAAACTTGACAGAAAGCATCTGAAAACACACTGTGTGGTAAAGCTGGAGTTTGGCACTGGGCTTTTACTGAAGGGCTTTCTTAAATAGAACGGGCAGTGTTTTGGGCACTGTTTTTCTGGATCAGCATGTTTGGCTAACCAGTTTAACATATTCAGGGTACACTTCCATGGCAGCTTGCAAGCAGATGCCAATTCCCTCTGCACGTGCTACAAGATGCCCAGATATAAGCTACCTCTAATCTTAAAGCATGTAACTGCAACCCTGTAACATTGATCCCAAACTAACATATTCTGCTTCTCAGCAGGACTTGTTAGTACAGGCTAAGCCACATGCTAATCATGGCTATGCAGCTTCACATTCAGAGCCAGTTTTCACCCAGCCAGCTTGGAGCACACACAGAGTGAGTTCATATCTGCCTGCAAAATCCTGAGTAGACATATCTTCAGTGACTCAAGCAGCTAGAAGTAAAAATGAGGGATGAATCTTGTGTAATATTCTCACAGTCCACTAAAAGGCTAACCTTGCTCGGTACATAGAGGAGCAAGTCAGAGTATGGTAGCCTGCTTTCCTGTCTTGATATGATAACTCCTTACTTTGTGTACCAAAGCTCTTCCTCACTGACACTTCTCCAGCTTCATTCCAAGTCCTGCCTCTCTTAGAAGGCTAAGTGCCCTTCTGCTTGGAGACATGAGTTCCTTCAGGATTTGCCTCCACATGAAAAATGAAAGCAACACATACCAAACAAAACTCCTCTTGCTAATTTCCTAATCTCCTCCCAGACTCTGTAGGATAACAAGTGCTTCTCTAGATCCCCAAGGAAAACCAGGACCTCACAAAATATACCTACACCTAAGCTGATGATTTAAATTCTGTATTGCAGCCTGAAAGCTCTCTGGTTAAAGTCATGGCAATCAGCCAAAGCATGTTTTTTTCCTCCACAGTCCACACAAATCCAGTAAAAAAGTTCCCTCTGTCATAATGTAACTTCACTGAAATTATAATTAAGCTTTTTGTATCCTAGCAGGCCATTCATTTAACAAAGAAGCTTAGAAAGCAACCATTGGTTTTCCAGTAATACATTCATCCATATTTCTTAGCATTCACATTAGTATCTGCTGTTTTTCTATTATTCATATTTTAAAGTCATAGAGATAATTTATCTAGATTTACAAACACCTCAGGTAACACCAATCTGGAAATATACTATTTTGAATCTTCCATCACAACTGCAGATTCTACATGCATTCCCACTTTTGCATAACTGTGCATTAAGTCACCTAAATTTGATTTTTCAATTTCCAGTTTACTTTAGATAGAGCCTGCATCAGCTGATCCAATTCAGCAGTCTCTTTGGGACCTTGTGAACACAACTCGGGATAAAATAGCAATTAATACAACACAGAATTGTCTTAAACAATGTCTAGAAATGCAGTCCAAGTTAGAAATAAAAGTCCACAGTCAAGGCACAAGACTTGGCCTACAGACTCCAACACATATGTTTATCTGATCCCCTGGAGGCTGGACACAAGATTTATCCTAACTATAAGAAAAAGAAGCAGCAAACTAAGGTTCACTGAAACCGCCATCCTACTGTTCTAGTATTCAGGCCTGGGAACAGTTAGCCAGAATACTTCTGCTGACCTCAGCTTCTGGGATAGTTCTTCCTTGTTTAACCTTGAATCTTTCACATACACATAGAGATAAACACCCAAAGTTCTACATGCTAAGACTTATGCAAACACATTTTGTGCCAAAGAGCATAGGCCAATAACCTGCAAAGATCCACACCCACACAAATTGCACAATAGACCACACGTATTTGGGAGTGTGGCATTTGCCTATCACTAAAAATTATCAAGCACCAGTCATTTTTCAGAATCAATTTGCTGGTCTCAGTGGATCAGTTACACTGCATTTATTCTTGCCTTAAGCAATACCTTCTATGCGGGTCATTCATACCAACCTGGGAGCTCACCCAGATCCTTCCCTCACCGTTTTCCAGGTCCTCAAGCTCAATAACATTTTATTCACCAAATAGAATTCCTCTGAAACCCTAATTTCAACTTCATCCCTTCATCCTGAAGAGCTGCCAGAGGCATAGAGAGCCTACTCCACAGGGATTCCAAATTCCATAGTCCACTGCAGCCCAACACTACATGACTGCAAATCTTTCAAAAGAAAGAAGAGACTCCATAAAACACCATCAGACATCTTATATTTCAAAATGTAAATTTATACATAAGTTGTAAACTCTTCAAACACACACACTCAGCTAATGCACAGGTCTCCTCTGATCCTCAAAGGCTGAACAACAGGCACTTCACTATTGCCCTGTAAGCTCTGATCCACTAGCTGATGAGTGGATGGGGTCCAGGAAAACCAGTACTCCTGGCAAGAGCAACAGAACTTTTCTCCTAATTCTACCACGTGCATAGTAACCAATGCACCATTTAATTGACACCCTTAGTTATTTCAGAACAGGTAGAAAAAAGTGGAGCTGAAGAAGTAGCCCCTGAACTGATCCAGAATGCTAAATTAAAAGGTATTTTGTAAATTTTCAACTGCTATTGGGAAGGCCCAACTAACAATCCAGATAATCTCAAAATAATAACAGCCCTTAATCTAACATATATCAGCAAATTCCTGTTTCGCCCTTTTCTAGCAAAAATAACAACACGTTAGTTGCCAGTGCATTAATAAGATCCTATTTCTGCTCCAAAGACTGAATAGAACCTTTGTTCTTCACAGCAAAGGATTAAGAAGGTTGCTATTTTGGTAACAAGATGTGGTAGAGGTACTTACTTTGCAGCTGAGATCCAGACTGGATGACTGAGAAAGGAATAAGCTCTGTTACCTCAGATGAACTTATCAGCCTCGCTTAGCGTGATGCATATAATTAACAATAAAAGAGAGACTATTAATGAATAATTACAATTTAATACTGTTTAAGCTCATTTACAAAATGTGCCCTATGTTGTACAGAAAAACATTAATGTAACTTTATAAGATGGCAACATGTACAAACATATTACATAAGAAAAATTACTTACTTTCTAGGTAGATTATTGGTCAGTTGCTTCCTTTTTTCCCACTTTATTTCTGGGTACCTCACCTCTTTTAACAGTTCATCATAGAGAAAATCTGTCAGAAAGTGCCACAAGAAAAAAGAAGTGTCAGAAAAACAGCACATGGACAGAAACAAATGAGAGAACACTCTGAAAAGAAGATCAAATCATAGGACGCAGATCCAAGTGCTGAGGCACCAAGATGATTGAGAAAACTGTTTGTGAGGCTGGAAAAGGAAGCAGTGACCTGTGAAAATGAAAGCAACTTCATGAAAACATTAGTCATGTCAAAAATATGTTGTTTATAGTTATTATAACAACATTTTTATTAAACAAACTTGTTTAGTGTATAAAGTTGTTGTAAGTAAAACATTTCCAAAGGACTAGGGTAGGTAAGGCAGTGTGGTTAAAAACTGGCACCACTTTTAATTACACAGGGATTAACTTTTTGCACTTAGAAATGGAAATGCTTGGGGCTCACATCAGAGGAGGTCTAAATTTATAAATCAAAAGTATTATTGTAATAAAATCAAGGAGAATCTTCAAATACAGCAAGCAAAAACAGAAGTGAAGTTAAACAGAGCCTTGATATCTCACTTGTATCCTGCCCATTGGCCATTGACATGATAAAGGACCTTGAAAACATAACAAAAATGAAACAATTTACTTTTATTTCCACTCCAGCAGGGAAGTTGTATGAATAAATATATTTTTTTAAGGACTACCATGATGAAAAGCAATTCCAGAAATGGGCAGAATGTCAGCAGGAAATATATTCCATTGGTCATAACTGATATCCTGTGGGAATGCTGTTTTACATCCAAAGAAACTCTCTTATATCTCCTTCTCTAAGAAATAGTAGGAATAGGACAGTAAAAATCCACAGAGGTTCAGATATCTCTGGCAATACAGGTGCCAGATATCGCAGGGAAACAAACCTTACACTTGAGTTTTGTCTGCATGACTCACCATATGCCTACTACCTCTTCAATAATTTTTGACACAGTCACCAATTTCAACCATATCTGATAAAAGCAGACACCTCAAAAGTA
Source organism: Lagopus leucura (assembly GCF_019238085.1). Classification (NCBI taxonomy): domain Eukaryota; kingdom Metazoa; phylum Chordata; class Aves; order Galliformes; family Phasianidae; genus Lagopus; species Lagopus leucura. Next base: position 32,232,027 of record NW_024962250.1, read on the forward strand.
ATTATAATCCTAGCAGGAAGTAGGAAAGTAGTTGTATTGGTATATAGAATGTCCTTACTACTCCTTCTAATAAGGAAAGTCTTCAGCGTAAACATACACTACTAGGCCTTCAGGGAATCCACTAGTACTGAACAGTTAGGAATTTCCTAGCCAGTGGAAAAGCTCCAATTGGAGCTTGAGTCTTGTTAGAAAAGCAGACAGCCTAATATCATAGGAAATTAGACCTTATTCAAAATGGGACTTTATTCATTCCAAACTCAGGGAATCACAGTTTTCCAAATAAAGAGTGCTAAAGAAATTGTGCTTACAAGCTTACATTTGCAGGTAACACTTTAATAAAACTTGAAAGGATTTGGGCTTGATGCAGACGTGATAAATCAAAATTGTAATGTGAAGGAAGTGAGAATTTCAAACAGTCCCCTCTCTTGAGTTTACAGAACATGTTGATTCCCTTTCAGATCTTTCAGCAGGTTAACTAAACAAAATATCTATTTACAGCATAAAAAGGGATTGAGTTCTTCAAGGATTGCCATTTGATTATCAGTGCAAAGTAATGACAAGTTACAGAAGGATCTACATACTGAAGCTTCCCGTGTTTGTTCTCCCAGTATGAAAAATAATTGCAGATTATAAAATAACTTCCTCATGGAATACTTGAAGAATTTGCAGCATAGTTTTATTTTCATATCATCATAGAAATGCTTTGAATCTCAAATTATAACCCTCTCTGCAGAGCCTTAAGGGCCCCAACCATGCAGCTTGACCCATACTGGTGCAACTCTGACAGATCTCTAAGACAGATGCACTTACAGAAAAAAAAGAAAAAAAAAAAGAAAAAGAAAAAGAAAAAAAAAGAATCTTATCCATGCAACACTGGTTATTCAAATCTTATTACAACATATTAGCATGTAGCAGATTCTGCAGATTTTGAATTCAGATCCCTAACATTTAGGTAACATTTTAGCCACCTAAAAGAAATTCTTTGATTTGACTCCCTGGAGGAAAAGGTATTGTGGTTGAATAGGTAACTCTGGATGTGGCAGTTTATTTTGGAAAAAAAAAAAAAAAATTAAAAGAAAAAGAAAATTTTCAAAATCAAATGCTACCATTTTAGTTTTGGGAACTCAGATGAAAATTAACATCTTCCATGCTTTAGCTTTCTCTTTGACAGCTGACCAGCCCTAGCACATGCGCAACTGACCCATAACTACAGATAACAACTGGACTGACATGACAACTCCTGGAGAAGATAAATATTCAGCTGGATGAAGACTGACATTTATATTTCGTTTCTAAAAATGCCTTTTGAGTTCAGATGGATGGATGGATGCATGCATGCATGTGTATATGCATTTTTTCCCCTCTTTTACAGTACATAAGTCTTTTTACAATCACCTGAAATGCTTTCTCACTGTACATAATATAACTATGGAATCAGGCATTTCTGTGGCCTTCTATGTTTTAATTATATATTATCTCAGACTTGAAGATTTAGAAGTGTTAAAAAGGCCCTCTGTGCTGAAATAGTGTAGTCAACAGCAGTTGTTTCTACTGCATATTTAGTAAGATGCTTCAAGTCTCACTAGCCCCAGTAAGTAGGAAGAACGTCATATTAAGTCAAAAGTTACACAAACATATCACTCAATTTTTGTGAGATAGGGCCAGTGTTCCAGACACCAGCTAGATCTTGTAGTACTTTAAGAGCAAGACAATGGAAATTAGACAACTACAAACCTTATGACCTTTTAGAGATGCTGCAGAGGGGATGCAGTTGTGTTCAGAAGGTTACAGAGTTGACAGATGGACAGATCAAGGCATTGGGTGCTCCCCTCTGTATCTACCAAGTGCACTTGCATTAGGGTGAGAGATTGGCAGGAGGCATTCTAAATCCTTCCCTTAAACAGTCACAGTATAATCAGCAGGTGTTGAGAGTGCCAGACTTGCTGAAAATTAAGACATGGTTGTCTCAACTTGGACAACTAGATTTCGAAAGAATTTTTGAAAACTGGAGCCTGCAGGAAAATGAGGGTTAGAGCAAAGCTGTCCTAGCTCTCAGGCCTCACACAGAGGCAGTTCTTTTGACTGTAGGACTCCTTTTTCCCTCACTTCCCCTATTCCTCTGCAGGGAGGTGGGGCCAAAGGGAGGCATTTCAGCCTTCAGAAGACCTTTATACTGTATTAAAAATACAGTTTCTTTAATGTTTCCTTTTTCAAAAGTAGTAATATAAACTAACTGAGTGTGCTCTTAGGAGAGCTGTTGGCAAGGGTATGGGATAATCCTCTGCCAAACCTCATCTTTGGCATGAAGAAATAAACAGACTGTGGTTCTGCATAAAGACAAAACTTTTTGGAAAGCCTTTAAAATATTTCTCATAATGAAACAGTGGGAGGGTAGTGTTCTTGAAATTCAGAATACTCTCCAATCGACAAATTCAACCTTTAAATGTTTTGGGCTCTTCAATTAAGAACTGAGTTCCTTCATTAAAAATAAATAAATAAAATTGAAATAATTCAGTGATATATGATGTATATGCTCTGATTTTAAACAATCCTCAGAAAGGCTATTTTCATACCATTTCCTTTGTCCATAGCAAATATGTTGTGCCAGATGATAGGAATTAAATTATTCTCATCACCCTATATTAATGACAAGAACATTGAGATTGAAAGGTAACGTGTTCTGCCTAAAGCCATAAAGGAACCAGTGCTCAGAACAGCACTGCCAGATTAACTTGCTCTAGACTCTGGCTCTGCGCTTCTTAATCATGTTCCCCCTCCTGATATCTGAACAAGAATACTGTCAAAAATATAGGAGAAAAAAGCTGCAGCCTTGGATTTTATTTCAAGGTGCTCTCAACCAGTCTCCGATAGTAAACTGGAAGGCAATGAAAATTATGCAGAGAATTTAGAAGAAAAGCAATCAGAGTTTTTGAGAAATATTTCAGCAAATTTCTCATTAACGTTACACTTTAGAGAAAAATAGAGAAGTCAGCTAAGAGCCAAGAAGCCTAACACCGTTATATTGTTTTGGTTCACTACGTGAAACACAACTGGTGTTTTAAAGAGTAGATAAACCTTCCATATTTAACAAATGAAGTTTATCACACATAGATCTGAAACACACTTAGATGAAGTTTCTGTATCCAAAAGGCTACTATGCTTTGCCAATACACACAGGATCATGTTGGACTGCCCAGTGTATCATGAGTGTTGTTAAAAGAAACTGAATACTTTAAGAACATTTTAATAGTGTTCCTTTTTGATTTTGGGTGGAAAGGAAGACTGTCTTTTCCTTTTCAGGATTATTTTTTTCTAAGTACATTTCTAAATCCCACTTAGTTTTGTTTAATTCCAGCCTTGTAAACCCTTTGTATGTTTCTCTCTCTCGAGTCTATTTAAGCACTATTATATCTCACCTTCCAGCAAGGATGTTGCTGTATCGTTTCTTTCTTTTCTTTCAGAAACCAAGTCTCTTTGCACAGTTTGTGAATTTCTCCCGTCTACACAAAGGTCTACTGCTGCAGGCCACATAAAGACTTCAGCATTAATAACTTATACAAACTCACAAAGTTCTCTGCTTACTCCAGCTGTTATCTCTGTACAAGATTAATTCATGCCAAATCTTCAGCTTATCTCCGTAATAATGATAATAACAAAAAACGTTTAAATACAAACACCAAAATTCTGACATCACCATGGGACTGTTCAAACTGGAAGCCAAGAACCTGCCTCAGTGTGGAGCTTGACATTAGTCAGTCAATTTGAGAAAAAGGACATACCTCATCCACACAGCCTTCCAGTAGAGCTACATAGTTGATATGTTTTCAAGCACCTCCCTGAAAGAAGCAGTGGTTTAGCCCAAAGCTTCAAGAATTTCACTAAAGAATGTACCAGTATCTGGTTATGCAAAGGCCTTTGGTTGAAGAATACATAAACTTCAAATACCACTGGGGCTTGTGGGTTGAATTTTTTGGGGTTTTGAGTTTAGGAATTTAAGTCACATCTTACTGTGAGAAAAAGAAAGCAAAAACAACTGAGAAATGGTAATAGTCCACTAAAAACTCAGAGCCGTATGCTGTCATGCCACAATAATAAATAAGAGGCTTGTGTAGGACAGAAAGACAGGCTGTGACCTCCTTTCCACTAATTATCACAAAGCCATTTTGCTGCATTTTTACACTTTCCTATCTTTGTACTTAGTACTCTGTCCCAGTATAGCTCTCCCTCATTGTCTAGGCTCCAGTTTGATAACTGAACAGTCCAAGTTCTCATGTATGTCTTCCAAGTGTTTCTCATTGGAGTTAGGTATTTAAGTACATGAGGATGAGAGCCTTCTATTTGAAAGAAATTTATTTATTTTCCTCACAAGTCAATGCATTGTCTGACTGCATGATGCTGCTATACTGAATAGAGCAAGATAAGGTCTTTTAGGCGTAAGCTGCATATGGTAACATTTTAGGTTGTAAATGATTCAGACACATTGCAGAAAAAGCATTTCCTGCAAGAGGCACTTTAAAAAGGTGGTTCTATAAAAGGCATTAACAGAACAGCAGAGTGAAAACGGTTGACCTACTGGGAGGAGTAACATGAAGATGGCATGAAGCCAAGAGCCCAAGACAGCTGTTTAGCACATTAGGAAGCAGGACATTGAGCACAAAGCTGGGTTTATACAATAAAGCCAGTGCAGGGTTTCAGCTGCAAAGAATTTCTGCTGCATAGGTAAGAAAACTAAATGCAGTGTTGTCACCTGAGTAAACACTAGCTGATGGAGAAGAATATCAAGGCCTGATCTAACACCTAATAAAGTTAATGAGGGGGCTATACTGACCAAACTCCACTTGAAGACTGGGCCCTACTCTGAAATCTGAGCCCAATGGAGTCAAGCAAATACATTCATTTCTTATCAATAGAAGTGCTACTGTTGCTTAATGTACATGCAAACATGTTGGGGATTTGTCTTTCTCAAATGCCTTCTGGGGATAGTTTCACGGCCTGTCATGAACATACACTGCAATACACAAGCAGACACAGACATTCATTACACAAGAATCTTTAAGATAATGTGCGTGCAGGTTTAGCAGCTCGTGTTTTCTCCAATAACCTAATTCTCATCTATCTGTACTTAATATAGCCCACAATATAGTGGGCTATATATACTTAATATATATACTTAATATAGAACCACAGCAATTCAGTAGTTGCTAAATGCACAGATAAATTTTGGCTTTTACTAAATTGCATCAGAAGGTAAATTCACAATTTTTCATAAGGAAATCAGGTTTCTTTTATATAAACTTATTTCCTTAGCAGGCAACTGAAAACAAATTTTAAATAACTTTGTCTTCTTTTTGTTTGTTTTTAAAGGAAAAAATAAACAGCAGCTGTTTTTTTGGATGAGCTACATTGTTTATTATTTTCCTAAAATGTCCAAACGATGAAACTCATTTAACCCATTGAGGAGTGACACAGAAATGACATGTTGTGCATCATACATCAAATAAATGGTTACTCCTGCTGCTCTTTAGACATCTGGGGCTTAATTTGCAATTATTTGCATTTTTAGAGCAAAGCTATACAATAGAAATGGGAACACATCTCCTATGTTGATTCAGAATTAATTTTCAAAGGGTGATATGCACCATAAATCCTATTGCATGATTACTATAAACATGCAGACAAAAGAATGAGGAACAGCGTTGTCTGCTAATGGATGTTCGGTTATGAATTTCAATTGTTATACCATGTGATTAATTTACATGTTCAAATTAAGTCTCCATTTAGGCATGTTTAATTATGAGGTATTCAAAAGCATGGATGGGTATGTTTGATCATAAGGAGCTTTTAGGAAAAAGCTTGGCACTTGCTGTTTGTTTGTCCTGGTTTAAAATGTTCTCATTACATCATGAAATGAAAAAGTTTGAGAAAGGAATATGTCTGTTCCAAGCTAACAATACACACAAGTCAAGAATTCTCCTTTTTTGTATTTCTCATAAAGACATGCATCAGAGGTATTTTTTTGGCAAGTAACTGACAGAGGGAATCCATGAAAACAATAGTGCTTTTGGAAAGACCAGTAGTACACATACTGCGCATGCCATCATTCAATCCCTCTTTAGAGCTCCTGCATTTCTAAAATCTTCAGACGCCCCTACATTTCAGTGGGACTTCCATTTCATGCCACTGTGCCGTAGGTGAACAGCTCCAGTGACTATACCACAATTCCCTTTGTAAAATGCAGGGGTCCAACTGCAAAAAAGGGCTTAGGGCTGTGAAAATAACCAGCTTTTCAGTTCATCTGCCAAACCAAACATTTGAAAAAGAATGTTGGTTCAAATTGAACCAAACTCACAATTTTTTCCAGGTTTCCACACCAAAATCAATACCATCTCCACCCAGACCACTATATTTCCTTCAGTGTGAAATGTTCCATATGTCTCAAGAGGAAACATTTTTGGAAAATGTAAACATTTGGCAAATTCAAACACAAAAGGCAAGAAAATTCAGGGAAACATGTGCAGAACCGTTGCAAAAGGATTGTTCACTATGACACAATATACAATTCATTCCTATGTTTTAATGAGGAAGTTTATTCCGTGCCATGTAAAATGTAATAGAGTTTGCTCCACCTTACCAAGTGACTACCATTAACATAAGATAGGAGAGTCGTTCTCACTCTATACTCACTGTCTCTCAACTATTACTGAAATACTTTGCATGATGTGGCTTATTGGACATTTCCATTTTGTAGTGATCTGAAGAATAACTGCTAGGAGCTTCACCTAAAGAGTTAGGGACCCACATTAAGACTCCTGTCCTGAACAGACAGAGCACTGGCTTGAATTCTTACCCAACTTCACTTAAGTGACCAGGTACTGGGGGGTTTTGAGGAGCTCAAACCGATTCACTTTGCGTGTTTAAGTGCTTAAGGGGCCGCCATCAAGCCTAAGAATATCTTTAAAGCCTGGCACACTCACATAGAGGAGAAGGTACGAAAGTGTTCCTTGGAAGTGAAAACCTGTGAAGAGGAACAACTGAGAACACACTGTGGTAGTCTTCACTGCTGCTAATTGCTCATGTACTGTTCAGAGAGAGGATAACAGGATCTAGATCTTTGGAGCAGAGGACATAATTAATCTTTAGTCTCACTACCGCAAATTAACAACCTAATCATCAAGAGAGGAGGTAGAAGAGAAACACAACCCTGATGATTTTGCCTCCTTCCTATCACCAGCATTATTCTTCTTAGATGAAATTTTCAGGTAATAAGGATTGAGTTGTGCCAAACAATTTGCTCAATGCCAGAAATGACTTTTTTTTTGACACTGCATATTTTTCTCTCACCGTCCTAGGCACTACAAGATGTATTTCTTTGAAACAGAAAACTTCTTCAAACAGCAATAACCTAACATGTAGGTGCAAGTTATTAGATACTATCACAAATATATTCATAGCAGTATGCACTCTTAAAAAAGCTTATGTGTGTGAAGCCTCAGTGGACCTCAGTTCAGGAGACTGCCTGTTTGACTGAAGAGTCCTGAAGAAAATCTCACAGTAGCCTTCAGGCCATTCCTCTTTACTTCCACATTATATGCCTTTTTCTGCACATTGCCACTTAGATGCACAGAGTTGATGCAGGACTAGCCTAAATTCAAAATTCAAGAGTCTGAATTCATAAAGGTTTGTGAAGGAAAGGCCCTTTCATTTTGCAAGTATCGTACATACTCATACTCTCACCTCTGCTTTGTCTAGTACAGATAGAGATGCCATAATGACAGTAAGAGCAGTAGGAAAATATATTGTAGATCTATTTATATATTATTGTAGATCTATTATATATATATATATATATTAGATTGATTTATCAAAAGCAATGATTTCTAATGTGACATAGAAGCACTATGTAACACTGTCAGGTAATAAGTCACTCACACATGCTGAGCAACTGGATGAATCAGGCAGTCCCTGCCCCCAAATGTACACATCCAAATTTAATCAGTGTGGATATATTTCTAAATGCATTTTAAAAGAAAAAAAAGAATAAAAAATCAACCTAGACAACAAGTAGTGAAGATGAGAAAGAAAAAAATGAAGCAAAAAAAAGTTAAAATAGTATTATTTTTTGCTTGAAATCTCTAAGTGCAACTACATTGATTTTCAAATTGCTTAGAATTAAAATTGCATTTAAAGCGTTACTGAAGACACTTCAATTTCTTTTGTTCTCTTTTTTGTCCAAGATCAACTGATAATGTCCTGCACTTATCATTATAGTTGAGGCCTTCATAACATCTATTGCTTTGAACCAAATAGTTACTTTTAGCTTTTCAGATTTATTAATAAGAAATAACTACGTGGAAAAAAAATAAATCCTATGGCTTTGAAAGAAGATACAGATAACATTCATGAGTGAATAAATTCTACTCATATTTTTCTTCTGTCATATTTTTCTGAACTTCAATGAACCTTTCTCTTTACTTTAGGCATTCAAGATTTACTAATCAGTTTCTTGAGGATGAATTTGGATTTTCCAAATTGTTCCAAAGTGCAACTGCTATTCTCACCTCTGCTTTGCCTAGTGCAGATAATCAGCTACGGCCAGGGCCAGAGCCTACAGCTGCCACTACAAGACTTCAGCCATTGACCACATTCATAGATTTACTCACTGAACTACATTCAGAATATACCAGATAAAGACAGACAAGATAGTAGGTTTATAAGCAAGAGGAATCAGGTTATGTACTGTACCATGATATAATACTTCTTGTTCAGGGCTGTCATTACAAGACCTCTACCTTGCACAGAATTATGATGGCAGGGCTTTGGTAGAAGCTTTTAAATATTACCAAAGAAAAAGGGTAGTTTATGTAATTTCAGCACAACTGTTCATTCATTTGGATTTTTGACCATTGTACTGCTGTTGTTCCACTTGGAGTTCATCAGAAAATCACAACACTATGGGTATTTTCAAACATTTTACATATTTTTGTGTCAGAACTGAGATGGGTCATGTGACATACAGCTCTGTTAACATATTTAGGATTTGGATACTTACAAGCTCTTGCTTTCTGGAGTATTATTTTTCTCCTTGTTTACATTTGAGAATTACTGGATGTTTGTGGTTTTTTTTTAACCACAAGGTTAGAATTTATGAGAACAAATTAAGCAATAAATAGGTACAGTGTCTCAACTTCATTTTTCATGTTCTGGCCAGCCAAAGGATTAGGGAGATAAAGCTAGTTTTCTTCTGTAAAACTGCAACTAGTCCAGTCACAAGATCACAAACCCTCCCTACCATGTTATAGCTATACTTTGACCACACAAGTTTACAGATTATGGGAGTTACAAAAGGACATGGCAAAGATCTCTCTGCAGCCTTACTTAGACAGCAGCAGGAAGAGCTTCCAAGGGACCTCTCCATCCCTGCAGTGCTGAAAACCTTCCAGTGAAATCTTCCTGGATACCAACGATCTTGTTTAACACAGAAAAAAAAGACAGAACACTATTCTTGGCCAGCTGTAACAAGCACAAGTCTGTCCCAGCAGATCAAAGACACACTTTATCACTTAGTCACGCAGACAGATGAATAGATCCCATTATTCTTTAGGAAGGTGCACAGCAGCAATCATAAATATATTAAATGTGCAGTATCTTATTTGAGACTCATTTATTTCTTCTTAGCTCTAAAGCTTTTTTAAAATGCCAACAGCGTCAGTGTTAGTTTGGTTTAATCTGGCAGGCAGCTCAGCACTGTACAGCCATTCACTCACTTTCCCCCATAGGAATAGGGGAAACAATCACTAAAAGGTAAAACTCATTCATGTGTAGAGATAAAGACAGTTTCATAGGACAGAAAAGGAAGAGAAAGCAATAACAGTAATCACCATTATCATAAAAGAATATAAAAACTTGTGATGTACAATGCAATTGCTCCCCACCTGCTGACTGAGGCCAAGACAGTCCCTGAGCAGTAACCCACCCTACTCTAGCCAAGTCAGCATGATGTCATATGACATGGGATCCCCCTATGGCCAGTTTGGTTAGCTGGTTCTGCCACACTGCAGCTCCTTGTTCACCCCACCCCCAGCCTCCTCACTGGCAGGGCAATGTGAGAAGCTGAAATGTACTTGGCTGGGTGAAAGCACTGCTCAGCTAAACATTGGCTTGTTATCAACATTATTTTTATCCTAAATCCAAAACACGGCACTATACCAGAGAATTAACTCTATCCAATCTGAAACCAGGACAGTGGTGGAATACGAAGCTTGATACTGTATGTAAACCAATAAAGTTCATTTTATTGTTTACTTGTTTGTTCTTTTTTTTCCTAACATGAAATTAAGCAGTAAGTTACTCCAAGGGAATCCTGAGATTACCCCAAAACTTAGAACTGCTTGGGATTTTGCCGTACCCAGCCAGGGCAAATTTTCAATATCCTCTGAGGTAGAATTATTTCTGCTATAAACCCATCTGGTTTCACAAACAAAACACTTTTATGCACTAAAGATCCTCAATATTGCTTGCATTTTGCTCACAAATATAAAATAAAATTTACATTTTTCCCACATACCATCTTGTTCAGCATTTTGTTTCCCATCTCCTAGACAGTACTCTCTGCCTGCACAAAGCCCTGTAAAGAAGCGGATGTTGACCAGCTGCAACCAACATAAATGTTTTTGGTGTCTTTTTTCATTTGCATTGGTGCCAATGCAAAGGTCAGTCTAGTCTTCCTTTCAGGTTCGATGGTAACTGATGACACTGTTGAGAATAAGCAGGCCCATGCATTCATAAAATATCCATCAGGTCCAGAAATTTGCTATCAGGAATTATCTTGGCACAAAAATGTGTGTATGAGCTCCTGTACTATTTTCTACATAGTCTGTCTCCTTCTGCTCCTGGTCAAATCTCCATTTTGATTAAAATCTGTTTTGTTGCTGTTGTTGCTTATTAGAAAAAGAATCCTATACTATCCAAGCTCTAAAACCTCAAGACCATTTACTACTGGCTTGTATTGTTAAACTGCACTTCTCACCTCAAATATTGAGAAGTGATGACAAGGCAAAACAAACAAACAAACAAACAAAAAAATACATGTTTTCTGATTATTTACCTAGAAGTATATCCCTTATTATTACTACAAAAACCATCCATAATCAATCAGGTTCTGATGGTCCTGTACTGGCAGAATTCCCATTACACACTCAATCATCCAGTTACACTGACTTTGCTTCTGCTTTCCATTTCTGCTTCTGATTGCTGTCAGATAAAGATCCAGATGCCTTTTCTGAACTTTCACAGACAAGAAAACAACACCTTCTCCTAATACCAGGACCCTAATTAATAACATGAGAAGAGCCAGAAGCTGCCACAGTAAACTGGAGTCATCAGCTGGAACAAGAAGCCAAGAGTAGTGTGAACAAAAAGAGCGTGATGAACTCAAAAGAAGGCCAAAGGAGCTGTACAATTATCCAGAATGACTACCATCTGTTCAGAGAGAATAAACATGTGACAGTAAAGACTGTTGGGAGATGCATCAAATACTTACTTCTCTGATAGTCCTACCTACCACTGAATAGAGAGAGTGAAACAACAAGACTGCAAATGGACAACAGGACCACAGATGGGAAGCAATAAAGGAAGCAAGCAGAAGAGGCGTGTCCATAAGGAAGTTTTGTTACTCCAGAAAAGAGGTAATTCTCAGAAAATGTTTGAAAACCTTGCAGCACGCTGAAATGATTTAACCTATCCCAGGAATGTTTAATGGTCTATATACAACAGTGGACTTCATGAGGCTATAACAGGTCATACACATCAGTCTTAGCCACTTTGAATGCAGAAAATCACAGAAAATATCCTATTATATTATATATATTATATATATATCCTATTATATATATATATCCTATTATATTATATATCCTATCCTAAAATATCCTTTTTCTATCCTATATTAAATCTATATCCAGCATTCTTTTCTATACTACCCTCTAGCCAACTGGAAGTCGACTCCGTTGTCACAGAGTTAAGATCAATCTACGCCCGTGACAGGGGGGCAGTAGGCCCCTGGCCCTTCCCCCCCCTCCCTCCTCCCCCTCCCTCCTCCCCCTGACCCCACAAAATGGAAAGGAAGGAAGGAGAAAAAACAGCAGCAATGATCTATGGAGGAAAACGTATTTTACTACAATATCGGAGTGCAAGATAACACAATATAATACAATCTAATTGAAATTGAGACTAAAAAATCAAATAAGATGCAAGAGAGAGAGAGAGTTCCTGAGACTGAGTCAAAGGCAGTAAGTGACCTCTCCACCCAGAAGGGCCAGATCCCATGAATTCCGTAATGTATAGAGATAGGTACCCGGAATTGGAGCATTAACACTTTAACTCCCAGTGCATTACATGATGTTATGATGCGGAATACTGAAAACCAAAAAACATAAAACCATGACATCTATCAGTAGAGGTGAAAAAGTTTGGAGCAACCACCTATCTCTAGATTGCAAGGACAGCCATGGCTTATGTGGTCTGTGTACGATCTGGTTTACTTTCAGGAATATGGTCTACTGGAGTCAGCCAACAATTAGGGTTTTGCAAGCCCTTATCTTTACTGAAGATTAAATTGTTTACAATGCAGTCAAGTCTGACAATCAGTATTCTCCTTTGTGATTTACCTTCATGGAATTGCATAATTCTCACTTGGATTCACCATCTCCTAGAAAGCAAGTATTCCTGTTTCACCAGGAAGCCATGGCTATTAATGTATCATCCACACTGGGAGAAGACAAGCCAGAAATCACTATCTCCTTATAACAGAGAGTCTACACTGGTTCACATGCCAAGTACTGAGCATTTCCATTGCATTAAATGAATCAAACATTCACAAGTCACAACAGCTGTAGAGGAATTCAGCCAACACACAAGTAAACATGCAATTGGCATTGCCTCAATCTATCAGCTATACTTCGACTTCCTGCCGTCGTACCTATAGTCTGTGCCTCTAGGAGGCACTATAGAACTACAGTCCAGGGCACCTAAGGCGTTTAGAAAAAGAGCCACAGCCATAAATCCACTTTTCACATGTTGTTGTTCATCTGCTCTCCATGAGGAGATGATTTATTTCTGTGGTAGAGAGCTACTCAAAGGAAAGCCTCAAAACATCCTAACAAGGATAAGTGTCACATATGTGTTATGTCAGCCACTACCCATTAGAAGGTTTATTTCCTAGAACTGACTTAGATGTAAGTATTTTTTGTAAAACAAAGCACTGAAACCCCTCTGATATTATGAAGGTCATTGTAAACTAGGAAATGCAACTTCCACAGATCTTTTTGGTTAGTCTAATTTTCTGAACATTGTTGCTAAAACATGTCAAACCGTCTCAGGATACTTCATGAAATACATGTGGTACATGTATCATGTCATATACATCCTCCATCTCAGTATTCTGGGCCAAACTTTTCTGTACAGTCTTGATTCTTCATGACATTCAGCCACTATAGCCATTGAAAAAGATTCCCATGGACAGGATTTCTCTTCCCATAGTGAATCAGCAGTGCTTATTAAGATACCAGAATGTCCTGATCTAACTGGAGGGATTCTGCAAAAGGGCACTATGAGACCTCTTCCCTTTAGATAGTATGGGTGGTAAAGCTCCATCTTTCTTCAGTTGAGCTCCTCTGGTGCAGAACTGGAGTAACACAGCAGTGAATCAAGTTCACTCTGCTTGCCCGTGGAGCATTTAATTGTGTTCTTTCTGTTTGTGGTTCATGCACATAATCTAAAAGGTCATTTTACACTGAAAGCAGTTGTTTTGCTTTTTCTAATGGAAAAACAATTCCCCATCAAACAATCCATAGCAATAAAAAAATAAAAAAATAAAAACCACAACAAGAAACCCCATCCATATCTAAGAACGAACCAGCAAGAGCATCCCATTGCACATATACACATAGAGGCCAACAGTTCCCAACTTTCTCTAAATATATGTTCAAGAAACCGGACTATAAAACATGTCCTGAAGGTGAACAACTCCAACAGTCCTTGGCCCTTTGCTTGATCCAAGCAATTACTGTGACTCATAGTTCTTATCTTATTTCATGAGTGAATTTAGTTTAAGGTCAATATGACAATTAGCTTGTCTTGTTTGGACTGTAGATTATACACAGAAAACAGATGTTAACAGGAGTCCATATACTACTCCCATCTGCCACTGTACTTGCATGTTTACAGCATGTTACTGTGCTGAAAAGTGTACACTAGCCTAATTAGATTGTTCTTTAAAAGTTCCTTATCAAAATCATTCCACTAGAACTTTTCTTTTGTTGAAACTGTTGATAACCAATATTATATTATGGTCAAATATGCAATATATATATATATATATATATATAGCTCAGTTGAAAAATAAAAACTTCTTCAATTGAATAAAGTAAAACATTCTTTCTCGGTATCTTTTAACAGATTTCTTTTTATGGTTTTATTATGATTTTTCTTTTTCTTCTAATGTTTTTAACCCAAAGTTAGTCCACAGTCTTTCAAAAGAGAAAATACATTATTATGTCTTTTATGTCTATTACGATGTGGAGAAGCTGAGAGAGCTGGGGCTCTTCAGCCTGGAGAAGAAGTGAGACCTAATAGTGGCCTACCAGTACCTGAAGAGGGCCAACAGGAAAGCTGGGGAGGGACTGTTTATAAGGGCAGGTAGTAGAGGAGAAGGGCAGATAGGATGAGGAGAAATGGCTTTATACTGAAAGAGGGTAGATTTAGACTAGATATTAGGAAGAAACTTTTTGCTGTGAGGTTGGTAAGACACTGGAACAGGTTGCCCAGCATCTTTGTAAATGCCCCCTCCTTAGAAACATTCAAAGCCAGGCTGGATAGGACTTTGTGTAACCTAGTCTAGAGAAAGGTATCCCTGCCTATAACAGAAGGTTTGGAACCAAATGATCTTAAAGGTCTCCTCCAACCTAAAGCATTCTGTGATTCTACGATTATCTAGAGGTGGAATGGGAAATAAAAGGAAAAAAAAGTTCAAATTTCTAATCCACTCAGGAGCAAAAATTCAGTATGTTTTCATTTCTTTCCCCAAGCTTTCTATTTTTGACATTAGTAGAGCTGAGATACAGCACTAGCAGTCAGTCTTAAATCTGTTTGGTGTAAAACTTTGAGTCTTTATCAAAACAGAGTCAAAGTCAGCACTATAATTCCTGTGAGGGAGCTCAGAGGAGACAGAGTTCACAGTGAAGTCCAAACACAAGATGGAGATGACTCTGTACCAGAAGGTTGAGTTACTGCTTGTCCACACAGAATTCTGCAGCCCATTCATTGCATGTCAGTCTCCCTTTTTTCCATCAGTGAAATGCTTTGCAATAACACAAATCAAGCTCCTGAACAGCATTGCAAATAAAAAATGAAGACAGTTTAAGGCATATAATTTGGGTTACGATTTGCAATATTCATTAAGAGGACAGCCAATTCTGGCAAAGAAAAAAGTGCCCTTAGCTACGATAATGAATACGGGGTTTGTTAAAGCAACAAGACTGATGATCTAATCCATAACTATCCGACAGTGGCTGCTTTTATAAGATACCTTGTTTTGATTTTCATATCAATAATTATATTATGTGCCTCAAAACATCTGTCTGGCTGGCTGACTTGATGCATGTTAAAACCATCCTGTTTGTGGATATGCATTGGAATAGGAGCTATTATAGAATCATATAACAGATGTGGGGAGCAGTAATGACTCTTCAAAATTCTGTGCTATGCCAGAGACAGTCAGCACTCACTGTGGTCCCTTCTGCCGTTAGAAGCTTGAATATGTGAACTGAGCCTCTCAATGCCCTACCGTGAAGACTCCTGTTGTGCTTTTCTTCCAAGGCGGAGAGTCAATGCCTGAGTTAGCACTCAGAGTGTTCTCTTACCGAGAACGACAGTACGCTTCCACCTTGTCACCCAATGCAAAGTAGAGAATGAATTTCTGCTCCAAATTATCCAACCAATTCCTGGCAAGTGTGGACAAGCTGGATTTTAATTTTCAAATAAAATGCACTCATCTTTTGGTTCTGAAGTTGTCTTGGGACCACAACTAAATCCCTACTTCTGGCATCAATGGCAGTGAGTACTTGGAACAAAAGGCAAAGCAACAAATTAGCTCTAAAGAAAAAAATTTCAATTGTTTTTCTGCAAAGATTTCTCTGTACACTTCATTAATTTGGTGGGCCAAAACTGAAGTATGTTTTAATATAAATTAATACTGATTGCCAGTTACAAATTTAACTATTTTTTCTGAGATCTGTTTTTTAGAGTAATTTTACAATTTGAGACCCAAAGAGTTGGGGTTTTTCAGAGAGGAGAGGACAGGAGAAAAGAGATCAAATGTCTCTTGGACACTGACAGGCACAGGGCATCATCAGCCTCCCTACGAAGCCTGTGATAGCTTATGACCACTATCTTATTAAAGAAATTGTTCATATTATCCAGTCCAAACCTCCACTGTGCAACCTTGTGCTGTTCTCACATATCCTATCACTGGCTACCAGGGAGAAGACCCAGCACCTCCCTTTAGGCTTCCCCTCCTCAGGGAGTTGTAGCTCACAGTTTAGGAAAATGGTTTATAACCATCCAAGTCAAGATATATACATATTTTTTTTAATGGACACATGGCTTTCTCCAAATTCACAAGCTTCTGAGACAGTCTCTCTGATCCAAAGCTCTACTACACATCCAGTGCATTCTCCACTGTTCATTCCACACCTCTTCCTGTGCCCTAAGGCCAAATCATACAAATGAATATGTTGTTTTTTATGACATGGACAGAGTTGAGAAATGTTAACAACAAAACCCAAAACCACATTGTTTGTCTTGCTTCAAATTCTCTTAGAAACTTTAAACACAGAGTAAGTTTTTCAAAAGCCTCATTAAGATGTAAGCATCTCCAAAACAAATTAATAAATAGTAAAGCAAACAAAAGAAATACATGATTTTGCACAGAAAACTGTGTATGTCATGACTTTACACCAATCATTTCATTTTTTATTTTATATTTAAACTTGGAAGAACCTAGTTGAGCAGGTAGACATAATAAAAGCTTTCACTTCAACTCCTTAACATAGGAAAATTGCCAATTGTTATGGACAAAGTCTTTGGAGCATGTTTCACTTGACTTTAATATTCAAAGGAAAGGTTCTGAACCAAGAAACATTAAAAAAATCCTAATCCATCATCCTGTGAAACTGCAGGGGACAAAAGGACGTATTATCTTGTCAATATTTGCAGGGCCACATGTGTGCCCACCTGACTTAGTTGTGCAAATCAAAGATACAAATTCACAACCATTAGCAGACAACTGCATGATAAGAAGTGTTTGCATGTGTACCTATATACACACCTACACAAAGAAAATCAGTCTAGTATATCTACCAGGTGTTTGCTTATGCATCTTGACAGAAAAAAAGAAAAAAAAAAAGTGACATATACAATTTATAACTGAACCTTGGCATCTTCAAAGGCACAATGCTGCTGAATTGAGCACTTGTGCTGCCTTCTGTAGCTCACTTATTACTATGTTTTTAAATGTTGGTTTCTCTGAAAGGTAGTTTAACATTCTGAAAGGACTTCATTCCAGCCCATATTCAGAGAGAAGCCACACTGAAATCTGCTTGATGTATACTTGCAAGTTCATCTTTCTGTATTGAAATCAACAAGTTCCTGCAGAGAAAATCTGATCTTGCTTGACTGCTTGCTGTATGCAGACACATTTCCTTCTCACTTGGGGACAGTGAAACCACTAATACATTAGAAAAAGTTCTCACGTATGAGGGATTAGTAGGAATCACAGAGAAAAAAAAGTTTACAAAATCCACTCCTAATGCCCAAGATATTGTATGAAAATGTCATCAAGACCTTTTAGATTAGCATCCAAAGACTCCTGACACATTCTAATTCAATTTCAGATTACCAGATTTTGTTGTCATTTTTACAAGTCAGAAAAGAAGAAAATAAAAGTTATCTCTGATCTTAAATATAGGTAACTTCTGTGTAGACAGTCATCCTTCATACAATCTATATTAGCAATGTGAAATAAACTTCAGGTTGCCTCTATATCCCCTCAACAATTTGTGTGAATTCCTACCATCATAGATACTGCCTCCTCCCTCCACCTTTCAGACTACTCAAGTAAGTAGGATTAATAGCTGCCTAATATATATCATATATTGTCCAGGATGCAGAAGGATTGCCACACGACTGTAGTGACATATTTAATTTCAACAGCTGTCTTATTACTCTGTGATGATCAATATTATTTCAGTATTGCATTCTGCAGTTCTGACTGGTCACTGTCAAATAGTGTTGTTCCACTAACAACACTGCTCTTATTTTGAAGAGAAAACATTTGTCATCCTTCCAGAATGAGAGATTTGGGTTTTCTTGTTGCTGTTTTCTGACCTTTTCCACACAGACAAATATGACCCATGATGTAAACACAACAAATTAATATTAAGTAATAAAAATTATTTTCCCTATTAATTCTTCCCTGTGATATTCTCCACTACACTGCAATAGGGCAATTTTGTTGTTTTTCCAGTTCCAAAGCAGAACAATAATAACAGTAGCATCCAAAATTTTATTGTAATTGCCTAAATTGTATAACACCTTACTAGGGTGTCAGGAAAACAGCCAAAGAATTTCACATTATAAAACTGGGCATATCTGATATATCAAGTTTGAGCATATTTTCAGACTATCCAGAGTTTACAAACTTTCCCAATTCTAGTTTAGACAAAAGCCTTTAAAGCCCATCTGGTTCTAATGACTCAAACCTAGAATATTTTATGTCCTTTTCACTATACTACATCAAATTACTTCTTAAAACATCAGTAAAGCAAAAATAATTCTTAGCAAATGTGTTTGTTTTTTTTTATAAAACTGTACTGCATATACTATATGTTACAGTCAGCAAAATCCTTAGTTCAGTTACTCTTGCATGCTGCTTGGTCCAGAATCCACTGAGGCAAAGGAATTTTTAATATTGACATTTAAAGGGCTTTAAATGAGGCTCCTACAGTATCACCAGATCCTTACCATCCTAAAATATGTATGAGGTTTCAATACCTCTCCCAAGAGAAAAGGTTCAAACTATGCTTACAGTAGCCTTTCCTAAATTAAGTCTTCCATGCACACTTGGTAACCCAACTAAAGCTCAGTGAAATCAAAATATTAAGACGTTTTATATTTAAAAGGTATTGTGAAAATTATGTAGTCTACTGTCAGTATGCACTGTAGTTAACTATAAATAAACTCTCTGGGGGCAAATTTCACACGTTTATGTAATACTTCATCTTCTAGCAGCTGTATATATGTTACAGAGTTTTGAAAATCCCACACCAAATGCAGCTCCTTACCTCCAAAACAGGTTACAATTCTTTATGTTTCACCACCATTCTTAGAAGATTGTCCTGAAAGTGGAAACACAGATGAACATTTAGGAAAATGTATACAAAGAAAGTTCATTCTTAATTATAGAAGTGCAAGCACTTGAATTTCCAAGGAGATCAAACCAATCTGGAGGTCAATACAACCAAGAAAGCCAGCAAATGCCTCAAAAAATTAACATTTTCCATGTTTGGTCTCTTCACACAGGTGACAGGTGACATGGCCTCAAGTTGCACCAGAGGAGGTTTAGGTTGGATATCAAGAAAGGGTTGTTAAGCACTGGAATGAGCTCCCCAGGCAGGTGGTTGAGTCGCCATCCCTGAATGTGTTTAAAGATCATCTGGATGCAGTGCTCCGAGACACGATTTAGTGGTGGGTTGTTAGGGTAGAATAGTTAGTTTGAGGTTGGACTTCATGATCCTGTAGGTCTTTTCCAACCTGAGCAATTCTGTGATTCCGTGTGCCAGCTAAGGTCATCCAGAGTAAACGTGATTTCTTACTTACAAACTTGCTTATGTTTATAGCTTATGTAGCAAATAGCCATCATTTTTTTCTTTACATTTTGTTTTTCTTTCTAGTTTCTATCATTATCATCCTCATCATGAAGTTGAGATACGGACATTGTCAGAGGAGACATCACTGTCTACATTCTTCTAAACTCTTCCTGAATCCAAATGTGCTAGTAGACAGACAGTCCTCAATCTATTTCTCTTTCTGTTTTTTTGTTGTTTTTTTTTTCTTATTCCATGGTAGCTACCATGTTAATATTACAAAACAATTAGAACACACAGTTCCAACCCTGACTCTTTGCAAAGCACTCTAAAAAGTTTTTCTGAGTAAGAAAGGACTGAGTGAGGACTGCAAGAATTGGCCCATATGGAGTTACATGCTAACTGTTGTTATTGTTCTCATAGAGTGCATTTAAGGTTTTGGGAACAAACAATAAAACAAACAGCTGAACAATTTTAATCATGGCCCAGTTCCTAGTTACAATTATTTTTAAGCTGTCTCACCATTTGCTAGAGTCTGATTTTTTCCCCAATGAAAAAAAGATATATTATGTAAAACTTAAAGAAATACTGCTATAAAATGACAGTAAAACTAAATAAATGTTTCTCACGTCACATGCTATGATTTTTGTTCCAAGCTCAATACTTGTATATGAATTACATATAATTTTAAAAATGTTCCATTCTCTATATACTTCCTGTACCAGCCAATTCTCTACTATACTTTACCAGATAAGTTACAAGCATGACCTCTGAACTCTATGACTAGACAGAAAATATCAGATTTTGGCCACAGAGATGTCTGAGCAAGATTAGAATTCTTGCTCATATGAAAGGTGTATTTCATGCATTCCACGTATCAGAATGCTACAGCAGGGACACATCAAATCAGAGTAAGATGACAGTTTGAACATGCAAATAAGAATGGCAGAATACAGTGGTACAAGGATACAATGATAACTGAAGAGAATAGTAACCATGAATATCCCTTTAAGATCTTTTTTTTCATTCAGATCCTTATACAACAACTTCCACTCCAGGCAACAGAAAGACTCCTGTCTTCAGTGTCTGTTATTGTGGCTTGCTACACGTGTTACAGTAACACACTGAAGACTCATTTAAATTCAAGCTCCATAACCCCAGGTGCCGTAACACCCAGAGTATAGTAATTCCCAGAGCTCACATGAAGCAGGACCTTGAATCATGCAGTGCAAATAGATATCATGAACAAAATGCAGGAAAGAATCCAAACAGAGCCAAAGGGATTTAGGATGGGTTACAAAAATAATCAGTGTGGTAAAGCAAGAAACACTTCAGTTGTCTGAATGTACACAGTGACCTACCTATTAAACCATGCTATCTGACAATGAACTTGGGCCAAAGCTGCTCTGCACTATGTGAATAGTAATAGAGCAAATGAAGTAAAAAACCTTCCTGCTAAATAAAATCAATAACTGCCAAGCTGGTCCTACCTCATGTGGAGGAAGACATGCACTGCAGTAAAACTGTGTGCAGAAGGCAGGAATCACTAGTGCTTTTCTTGCAATTCTTGTTTTTAATAAGAGTTCTGCAGGAAAAATATCATAAACGGAAACACAGAATCATTCCAGAGGTTACCCATTTCCACTCCTCCCACACCATGGCAAGCTTGGTTATAACCATGTCATTCCTAACAGATGTTTGTCTAATCTGTTGATGGATGCTCCAAGCTATTGTTAGGCAATCTCTTCCAGCACTTCATCCCCCTTGCTATTAGAACTGTTTTCTGTACTTCTAATCAGAACCTTTCTTGCAATAGCTTGTACTATTGTTTATTCCCCCAAGTTGTCCTCCTGTCTTTAGACTAACCAGCTCCAATATATCCAAAACTCTCCTTTTAAATCACCTTGTTGACTAACATTAATCTTGAGATTCATGAACCCTAGTACTTTTTTTGCAGTGTTGGGTTTTCCATCCTGAATTTACACTGTTGATTATTCTGTGTGAATGCAACAGCTTACATTTGTTTGTCAAAAAGCCTTGAATTTTATGTAAATATATTTTATGTTATTTTATGTAAATATAATTTCTGAATCTATCAATTTCTTTCAGTGTATATGGAGTTAGCATCAACTAAAATTTCATAAGGCTTTTCTATATCACTATCAAGGACACTACTAAAACCCTTGAACACCAAAGGCACAATAGATGCTTATTCAATAGATCAAACAACTAGTAAAAAGTAGTTCTTTAGATATACTTAGTGAACTCCTTTCGCATCCACTCTGTGGTAGATTCATTGAGAATATTATATTCCTCAATTTCCTGTTGGAATGTGGAATAATTATAGATATATTATAGTTTTAATATATGAAGTTTTAATAAAATTGAGATAGACTCCCTTACTCTTTTCTAAGCAGGGTCTGTTGCTCTGCTGTA
The DNA here is from genome assembly GCF_019238085.1 of Lagopus leucura. Taxonomy (NCBI): domain Eukaryota; kingdom Metazoa; phylum Chordata; class Aves; order Galliformes; family Phasianidae; genus Lagopus; species Lagopus leucura. The sequence continues at coordinate 32,254,382 of NW_024962250.1, forward strand.
GTTTGGCTTGACAAAACCTGACAATTGACACAATTTATTCCTGACATTTATATGTTGAGTGTTATCCAATTCTTCATCTTCTATGCGTTCAAAACGAGATTGTGGGGTGTATGTGGTTGTATTTAAATTAATCAGTCTCTTCTATCTGCTCTTTTTCCTCATCTCTAATGGTAAGCACTACCTTTTCCCCTTTCCCTATCTATCTTCAGTGTGTTCTCAATTACTGATCATTCTGAGACTGTTTGTCTTTTAAATATATCTAAATATGCTAGGCAGTCTGAAAGAAATACCAAGCAGACAAAACCTGTAGCTTAATAAATGTTCTTACAGTGTTTTACTTTGCAGTGTTAATTACAACTTCAATAAAACTTCCTGTCTTTTACATTATTGCAGGTACTGTTCGTTTGGTTTTGATGATAATGTGTCTTAGAATCATAGAATCTTAGAATCATAGAATCACCAAGGTTGGAAAAGACCTAAAAGATCATCCAGTCCAACCGTTCACCTATTCCCAATAGCTCCCACTAAACCATGTCCCTCAACACAAACATCCAGCCTTTCCTTGAACACCCCCAGGCTCGGTGACTCCACCACCTCCCTGGGCAGTCCATTCCAGTGCCTGACCACCCTTTCTGAAAAGTAATACTTCCTCATGTCCAGCCTGAATCTCCCCTGCCGTAGCTTGAAACCATTCCCCCTGGTCCTATCACTAATGACACGAGAGAAGAGGCCGACCCCCAGCTCACTACAACCTCCCTTCAGGAAGTTATAGAGAGCAATGAGGTCTCCCCTGAGCCTCCTCCAGGCTGAAAGGTCTTACCTAGAAACAGGTCAGGATCCTTAATCTCTTCACACAGGAGTTGGTCATAGGTCTGAAGGAAATAAATGCCCTGTTTCAATTCTCTGATGACTCAAAAAGGATGAGTTCACATCATCCCTTTCCAAACAGAACTGTGAAGACATAACTGAAGAATTCTGGTAGCAGTTTTAGTAGCATCAGTAAAATATTGCACCTAAACTAATCAAACCTATTGTTTTGCAGAGCTAGTTTTCCGAGGCACAAAGCAATGTTATACACATCATTGCTTTCAAATGGGGAATAAGGTTCTTCAGAGATAGCTCAGGGTTTTTTAATATGAAGTGTTACATTGTTCATTTCAGCTAAAGTTAGATCAGATTCAAAAATAGCAACTTCCATCTACTGCCCTTCACCACCTTCACCTATGTACATTCTTGAAGACATGAGAATGTTGTTTACTTTTACAGAATCTTGGCACCAGATCAATACTAAATTCCATAACTGTGCAACTGTGACAAAAAATACCTACCTTGTTAACACAACACATACATCTAAATTTGAAAAAAGAACAGAAGAAATAGTCGTGGCCTTCCTGATCTTCATCTTGTACTGTTGTTCCTTTTTTATCCTATATTCAATGTGAAGACAATAATTTGCCAGGTCACTTTTTATTTCTTAGTGGCTTTACATTTCCAGGAATTTTAAGAAACAAAAATAGACTTTGTTGTGAAAATATAAATTACAGTCATACTGCACAATAAGAATACTGAATGGAAATATTTATGTGGAATTACTTCTTTGCTTTATTCTTTTTTAACTGTTGATAAAAACATGTCTAATGATTCTAAATTCTATGAGTCTTCAGCCCACTAACCACAGCCTTTCAGTGCAAGGCCCAAACATCTTCCTAAGTACAATTGTGTTCAAAATAGGAGATTGTGGACTAAACTCTGGGCAGAATTACAAGCCTATAAACAATTCAGACAGTTCTTTACACAGAGATTGGTTGGAATATCAAACAAACTGCCAAAAGTTTTGCAGCCAGCAGTTAAAGTGACTTGTGTACATTAATTCAAAAAAAAGTTGGATTACACTTTGGAAAAGAAAGAAATACTACAGTACAGCAGCCATTGACATGTTTTTTTTCTACTTTTTCTCTACTCTTTTTCTGTATTTTTTGGAGGTTGAGATTATTGTAAGACTATTACATATAACTAACAAATATACTAAAATTAGCAATCTTTCTACTTTCATTTGTTACGATCTGCAAGAAGGTTTCCCATGCTTATGTGAGACTGACCATTGGGCTTTCTTTGCAAGATTGCATTTATATTTTCACTCTTTGTTTGTTTGTTTCTTTCTTTCTTTTGGCACAATTATGCCAAGCAGCACTTTAAAAAAAAATTCAAGCCTCAAAAAACAGATGTGGAAGATGAGATAAAATAAGATATCTAAAATAAGATATCTAAAAGTATACAGATGACTAGATAATTCAACAGATACCTGGAGAACAAAAAAAAAATTGAAACGAACATTATCTTCATCTGTTACACATTTCTGTCATGTCCAACCTTTTTGTGATCATTGTTGAAGGAAAAAGAATCTGATATAGGAGAGAGTGTTCAGGGAAAAGGAAAACAACATGAAAAGTCAAATGGAAATTCATTTTTCACTGGAGGAAAAATAAATGCTTAACTTGTCAGAAAATTAGAACACCAAGATAATCACCAAGCCAGAGCACAGGAAAGAAGAAGAAGAAGAAAAAAAGAAGTTTTAGAGATTATTTGTATTAGCAAAGTCCTCTCATTCACTCAAGTTGTCATACTGGTATCTAGAGCAACAAACAGGAGCAGTAATGATTATGAACATTGCTGCTGTAACAGAAAAAAAGAAAGTGGATGGGAAAAAAAAAAAAGAGTATCACCCAGTTCCTTACCTTTCCAAAATATGCTTCTTTCTTGTGGAACATCTTCTTATAGTTTTTTTAGTATATTTTTAATTTTCTCAAAGGATCAATTTTCCACTGTCTCCCTTCAAAGATGCTTCTGTGACTTATGGAAATCATTTCCTATGTGGAAATGATTTAGCTACCTGTGAACAGATAACACAGAAGGACCAATCACCATGGCAATGTCAGTAACTGCTACTGATCACCTGAAAGAAGTAGATGAGGTCTTCCTAAAACAATTTGGCCTTAGTCATCATTGGGAACATAATATCTGTGGATAGAAATGAGAAGTGATCAAGGAGCCAAGAAGGGGTAGGTATTTGGCTAGACCTCACATTTGCAAACAAGGAAGAACTGGACAGAGACATGAAAAAATGGGGAAAGCCTTGATGTACTAAGTATGAGATGGTGGAGTTCAGGATTTTGAGGGGAGAAAACAAGGTAAAAAGGATCATAACACTATATTTTGAGAAAACTTTGGCCTATTCAGGAACCTTCTTGGAAGAATCCCAAGGGATATAGCCCTCCAAAAAGAAGATATTTTGAAATATCACCTCCTCTGTGTCTCAGTACAGTCCATGCTTATGTGCAGGAATTTGAGGAAAGATGGCAGGAGTTCTGAATGGATCGAGGTGAATGATCGAGCAGTCAGAGAAGTTCCCTAAGAAGGAGAAAGCAAATGTAACATCTTCAAGAAGGGCAGAAGAAAGGATTTGGACAAATAGCATCTTCCAGGCTCTTTTCAATGACTCAGGGACAAGACAAGAAGCAATGAACACAGTCTGAAACACAAGAAACTCCTGAGCATGAGAAAACACTTCTTTGCTGTGCAGGTGACTAAGCAACATAAGAAGTTGTCCAGAGATGTTGTGGGGTCTCCTGTGAAATATTCAATAGAAACCTGAGCTAGGTGGCCCTGCTTGACCAAATGAACTCTATTGGGCCAAATGAACTCTAAAGACCCCTTTTTCAACCTTAACCACACTGTAACACTGTGATTGGATGTAATTCGTCTTGATTTTAGAAAAGCTTTCAAAACTGTCTTCCATAATGTTCTCGTAAACACCCAAACAAATAAATAAAAAATAAATATAAGAACAAATCTTTTTAAGGTGATGGTGTCTAAACACTGGAAGAGGTTGTTTAGAGAAGCTTACCAGTCTCTACTTCGGAGATACTCAAAACCCTACTGGACACAACTCTAATTGTTTGCTTTGAGCAGGAATCTGTACTGTGATGTACATGATCTCCACTGGCCCTTTTTAACTTTAACCATTCTGTGATTCTGTGTTTCAGGTAAAGCTTGTGAAATTTAAAATATTCTATGTATTTCAAAAATGCTGTGCTTTCCCTCAGGATCCAGAAAAGCAAGACCCTTGTCACTAGACCCAAAACAAATTAGTAAATTACCCAGAATAAATCAGAAAGGATGAAACTTGTCATGTGTCCGAAGTGCTATAGCATCAGATGATGTTTTACTACAGGAAGTGCTATAGCATCAGATGATGTTTTACTACAGGAAGTAACATGATGTTTAAAGTAAGATACGGAGTAGATTTACTAGAAAGTTTTTGTTTTCTTCATCCAGGCATTTATCATCATTTTAGACTAACAGCTGAAATTCATCTTTTGTAATGATAAATTATAGCTGGATGAAACTTGTCCGGGCCTGCCCTCTTCTTCATTCTTAGTTGCATTCCCTTGGTCTTTGAGGAAAAAATACTCAAATTAGGAAGTCCCCTTACAAAATGGTTTGCAAGAAAGCGGAGCTATTTCTGTAAACAATAGGAAAGTCCAGTTGTTGTATCTCTATTTGTGAGAAAGAGAAAATGGAGCTATTTCACCCAAAAATATCCAAAGTAATACCAAAGAGTCTTTCTTCACAGTGGTGGAGGTGTCACAGGGCACAGTTGTCATCTACGTTGGAATAAGAACAAAAACTATATACTGAAATGGCAGGAAGTCAAAGATTTACTCTTGCTCTCAATGTGAAAATTTTTTGGAAGAAAGTAAAGATCAACTATACAAAGGTTGTAGAAAAAGACAGTGTTTCCAAAAGAGAAAGCATGAGATACTGTGTGCAAACATGGCCAATGACAAGGGGGAAAGGGAGAAGAATCGTGCCAGTACATATTTACTATTGCCAAATGAGCTGAAAAAATCCAACATCATTGCTATGGTATTTTTTTCACTAGATCTGAAGGACAGCAGCAGTGGAATCTGCTGTTTGTGTTGAAGTGTCAAGAGGGGAAAGAACAAAGATGTGGAAACATCTGCTTTTAGAAGCCTCTTGAAAAATAATTATGCAATACCCTGTGAGAAACATCTGTTAAAAAGGCTGCTGTCCACCCATCACATTGAAAGAAGTCACTTAAGGAAAGTATAAGCAAGATCAAGAGAAGATTGTGGCACATTTTTCTTTTGCAACACCCAGCACTGAAAATCTAAACTGAAGCTCAAGCATAAGATCAGCAAGAGAAAGATGTGATAGAAGAAAGCAGGATGATATACCACTGCTGAACAGATGGTACAACCTGCTATTACATAATCAATACAAATTGAACCAGACGCTATGCTTAGTATGTGTACTCTTTCTGAATACAAACAAATTGCTTTCTGGGAACTCACAGCCCTCCCATTCACAGAATCTAACGCTTTGCAAGAAGTGATAGAGCCTTCTTTTCTACCACAGTGAGCCTATTCTAGTATAGTCTTCCTTCCACCGCACAGAGGAATACAAGTTTTCTGTAAATTATTATGCCACAGAGTCCAATGCTTTCAAGATTTCTGAGACCAGAATATACACTGAAACACCAACATGAATAACAGTGTGAAATGCCAGTCCATTAATGACAAAATTCTTGTAGAGACTGATGGATAGAATAGCAAGGTAAGATTTTACTCATTGCTTAAATATCTGCTATGAAAATTGCCTCCAGTTGTTAAAACCTCCTAGAACTAGGTTCTAACAGCAGGAAGCAGTTAACCCCACTGTTTGTGCACATTGCCATAGTGGAAAGTGAGCATATAATATCACAGAATCACAAGGTTGGAAACGACCTGCAAGATCATCTAGTCCAACCACCCTCCCATTCCTATTAGTGCCACAAGCTACTAAACCATCTCTCGTAGCTCCTCATCCAGGCGCCTCTTGAACACTGCCAGGGATGGCGACTCCACCACCTCCCTGGTCAGGCCATTCCAGTGCCTGACCACCCTCTGAGAGAAAAAGTTTCTCCTAATATCCAACCGAAACCTCCTCTGGTATAACTTCTTGCCATTTCCTCGGGTCCTACTATTTGCCTGGGAGAAGAGGCCAGACCCTTTTGCACCACAACCTCCCTTCAGGAAATTGTGGAGTGCAATGAGGTCTCCCCTGAGCCTCCTCTTCTCCAGACTGAACAATCCCAGCTCCTTCAGCCTCTCTTCATAAGACTTGTGCTCCAGACCCCTCACCAGTTTCATTGCCCTTCTCTGGACACGCTCCAGGGCCTCAATGTCTTTCTTGTAGTGAGGGGCCCAAAACTGAACACAATACTCGAGGTGCGGCCTCACCAGTGCTGAGTACAGGGGGATGATCACCTCCCTGCTCCTGCTGGCCACACTATTTCTAATGCAGGCCAGGATGCCGTTGGCCCTCTTGGCCACCTGGGCACACTGTCGGCTCATGTTCAGCCGAGCATCAACCAACACCCCCAGGTCCCTTTCCTCTTCACAATCATCCAACCACTCATCCCCAAGCCTGTAACGCTGCCTGGGGTTGTTGTGGCCAAAGTGCAGAACCCGACACTTGGCCTTGTTAAACCTCATCCCATTCATCTCAGCCCAGCGATCCAGCTTACCTAGATCCCTCTGCAGGGCCTCCCTGCCCTCAGGCAGATCGACACAACCTCCCAACTTGGTGTCATCTGCAAACTTACTCAGGGTAAAATATCAGGGTATCCTATCCACACTTGAACTACTGTGCAAAGGTTATACACATATCAGCTGATATAAGATCCAAACCTTTCAGGTGGACTCATGAGCCTAGTACAGTGCTGTCTTGACATATGATGTCATACCTGAATGCTAAAAATCACCCTAACTCCTTGTCACTTTGATGTGCTTTACATGCATAACAACTCATTCACATTTTAAACCCTAAACCTTTAGCCAAAATATAGAAGGAGCTTGACTATTTAACAGAGGTTACATGAATAAAGGCACAACACCTGATGCCTTGCAGCTTCTGTATTACTAGTATAGTTAACTTCATCTACAGTTCAAAAGACACAGTGCAGATGAGGTTCTATATTGCATGTGACAGAAAGAGGCTGGATATGAAATCCTGTTTTATCTTTATGCTTGACTTCATGCTCAATTCAGTTGCGTAAGAAGTTCTCTAACAAAAGATCTGACTCCTCAAGTTAATGAGAAACTCTCCTTGGACCTCAGAACAAATACCTATAATTCAACACTGTATGCTACTGTATTTTCCTCAGAAATCGATATCTGTCTGTAAGATGCAAAATAACTGTTATAAGTGTAATATGGTTTGTAAAATGCTTTGAAATTCTTGGTGGTGAGTAACAAGATAGAGTCATGTAGGAAGATATTATTATTATTTCACAATTATAAAAATGAGTGCAAAATATAGTCACTTTGCTGCTTAAGTTGCTAAAAGAAAAAAAAATATTGAATGAAGTAGGAGTAGGGAGAATTTAAATATTCCCAAAATAATTGTCAACCAACTGAAGTCTCATTGAAAATTCCCAGGATTTGTCTTCTCAAAACAGCAACTTATAAGAAGTGTCTTCTTAATATTTTCTCTGCTTATTTTTACTTATAAAATGTTTCTTATGAGAAGTTTTAACGTCATTTAGTCTCTGCTCTCTTCTGAACTAGTAACCGTGATTAATTCAGATGTTTTAATGAATATTTTTGTCTCTTTGCATATTTTCTTAGAAGAGCATTACACCAGCTAAAAAACCTAGCCTCTACCTTTAGGGTTGGTAAAGACCATCCATAATTTGCTGACCACAAGCACTGGCAGATAAGGAGTACAACTTACTGTGTGTGACAGATTTAGATATTTATCAAAGTTGATGTGGGCATGTGGGAGAAATATATGTGTATGTGTTGCTGTCCACAAGTGCTTCTTTGAAATAGAGTTCCATAATAGGATCAATGAGCCAAATCTTAAAGCTTTCCTTGTGTACAGAGGATCTCTCATCTCAGCCCCATGGAAGAATACATGCTTTGGATATTTAGGAAAGAAATTAATGAAAATGCAGCCACACAGTGAGAGATTTGCAACATTCCCTAGGTTGAAATAACATTAAGGAAGAGTTCTGTCTATCAAATTCAAATGCCCTTCAAATTCAGTGGCAAGAATAGAAGATATCAAAATACATTGCTTTCTGAATACTTTGCTCAATTAAAGATTGCAAAATTTAGTTGAAGGATGTTCAGGATCCTTCAGCAGGAATGCATTGGAGCCACCAGAATGAAGACCAAGCTAAATACTTAAAGTGAGCAAGATACATTCTCATTTTGTGCTTCAAACTATGTAGAAGTCTGTATTACAAAATACCCTTATAGAATTACAGCAGATGCCTTTGACATCTGGGAAGCGTGGCAATTGGCTTCAGTATAGAGTTTTCCCAGCTAACATAGGTCACATAGGTCAAACCAATTTCCATGTCAGTGCAGGACCGGTATACACACATGTAAATGCCACATGGTCACTATCTGACTGTTCATGATCTGCTGCCACTAACTTCTATTGTCAGTCAACTTAACATTCAATGTAATTTAATCAAAACCTTGGGCACCATATAATCTATATTAAAAACAGAAATTGCCTTCTCAAGTGACAATTTCCAACTGCATTGGATGGGGGCAAGAGAAGACTGTTCATCTACTTGTAACTATGTCTACAAAAGCAAACTGAAAAAAGAAAATCCTAGCTCTTCAAAAGCACACAGGCTTGTCTACACAGAGAAGTTGGTCACTGAAAGTGGTCAGGCACTGGACTAGGCTGTCCAGAGAGGCTGTGAAGTCACTGTCCCTGGAGGTCTTCAAGAAACATTTAGACATTGTACTGAGGGACATGGTTTAGTAGGAAATACTGGTGATAGGTGGGTGGGTGGACTGGATGATGCTGGAGGTCTTTTTCAACCTTGGTGATTCTATGATTCTATATTCATCAGTGGAAATCTATTCTGCATGACTGAATAATATATACATTTAAACTGTAATTTAAACATTCTCTTTCAAGCAAGCACTAGTACATAGTGTGAAGAATAGATGAATTCTAGACATTTGTTTCCACAGTCTGTCCTCTGAGCCAAGGGATAAGCCATAACACATTTCTTTGCTTTTCTCATTTTTTTTTATGGCTACACATAGTTGTCATAACCAATCTGATTATCAAGGATGCAGCTGGGCTGCAGTAGATGCTTTCAGGGGCTACAGTGATATTTGCTATTACAGTCATTTTTAGATCTGATGGACAGTAAAACTAGGACCAGCAGAGGTATGTCTGATAATATTCTATACTTGTAGCATGTTGAAGGATGGTTCCATTATTTTTCTGAATGCATACACTGCTATCACTTTTTTATTACCACTCATTAAATCGTTGCAATATCAGCACCCTCTCATTACTATCCTGCCTTCTTCATGACTGTCTTTGTTGTGTTTGTACTATTCAAACATCAGTAAATTCATAGATTGCGAAAATAATACTTGCAAAATAATTATTTCTCAAATATGTAAAACACTGCATGTTGGGTTGAAACTCCAACATTCTACCTTTTAATCCTTGTGGTATCTGTCCACTTTTCTGCAATCATGTCTGTGAGAGAAAGGCAGATATTTTCATGAAGGATTTAATTCCCAGGTATACTTGTGCCAGCAACTCCCCTAAGACACTGAAAATAGGCTCAAATTCTATAAAATACCAGCATTCACAGCAGTGAAAATATAGTAACCTAAGATTGCCTATAATCACAGAATCACAGAATTGTAGGGGTTGGAAGGGACCTCCAGAGATCATTGAGTCCAACCCCCCTGCCAAATCAGGTTCCCTACAGTAGGTTGCACAGGTAGGCATCCAGGCAGGTCTTGAACATCTCCAGAGAAGGAGACTCCACCACCTCCCTGGGCAGCCTGTTCCAGTGCTCCGTCACCTCACTGTAAAGAAGTTCTTGCGCGTGTTTGTGCGGAACTTCCTATGCTGCAGTTTCCAGCCGTTTCCCCTTGTCCTGTCTCCACTGACCACTGAAAAGAGTCCGGCCTCGCCATTCTGCCCCCCACACCTTAGATATTTATAGACCTGGATCAGGTCCCCTCTCAGTCTCCTTTTCTCAAGGCTGAATAATAATACTGAATAATAACGCTGAATAATACTAAAGAGCAAATCAGCAGGCACTTTGTCATTTGTAAAGTTCTAGTTCTAAAAACTAGTTTAAGTCTGATGGCAGCCCTAGAACTGAATCATATAATCATGAGGTTGGAAAGGACCTGCAAGATCATCTAGTCCAACCATCCTCCCCATCACCGTTACTACCACAAGCTACTAAACCATATCTCATAGATCCTCACCCAGATGCCTCTTGAACACTGCCAGGGACGGCAACTCCACCACCTCCCTGGGCAGCCTTTCCAGTGCCTGACCACTCTGTGAGAGAAAAAGTTTTTCCTTATGTCTACTTGAACTGTCCCTGCAAAATTATGCATTCCAAGCACTACAGGTAGCATTGAATCCCTCTCTTTTGAGAAGCAGAAGATGAAAATGTAACATATTCAAGAATTGGGACACAACAATTGTCCCTAATAATTCTATTTTTAAAGACCTAAAGATGTGACCGAAGAGAAGGGTTTCGCTGTCTCTTTCTTTTAGATCATCCTATGTCTACAGGATGAAATTAAAAAAGATGCACATGCACACACACACAAAAAAAAAAAAAAAAAAAAAAACCTTTTTTGTAGAGACTTGGAGATTTGTAAAACCAGAATAAACAAATTTTGGTTGTTAAACCAGAGTAACAGAAAGTGGAAATAGAAGAGATGATGGATTTGTAAATTTTCTAACAATTTCAAAATCAGCAAATCTAGTGGGATCCTCTGGTGAGACCAGATCCAGGCTGATCTTATTTAAGTTAGAACTAAAGAAGTGTAATTCAACCATTTTTAATAAACATACCTGAATAAACATACCTGATTATAATCAGAAGAAACAAGACAAACTCTGTGAAGGCAGAATGCTGAATAATCTTTTACAACTGCTTTTAATTGGCTAAATTATTCATCTTCAATATGGACAGAAAATATGATAGCTGTTGTTGCTACAGAGATGCAGCACATACTACTAATTAATCATAAATGAAGTTGACAATCCAGTTACATTAGTTCAGTGTCTCATCTGAAATCATCTGACAAGCTTGCTTTGTAGCAGGTAGATTTCTTGAACCAAGAATGGATCAGCTCAAGTAGTCGAATTTAGAGCACAAAAGAAGAGGACCTCCTTTTTGAATGGCAATAAAGATTGTGTTTTGTGAATTCTGTATCATCAGTACATAGTTGACACACCTGGTAAGTAGAAACTAGATTTAAACTCCAAAAAGGTGGGCAGGCAGTAAAACAGATAATTAGTATTTGTCTACCACATTATGTTAGAAAGAGAAACAATTCATCGTTCAGCTCCAGAAAGACAACAGAACTGCTGACCACATTATTAATAGAATACTGGGTTCTCAACAACCTAAACAGCCTCATCAGTGCAGCGTCTGTGTCTACACACTCCCTTGGAATTAGGAACCTAAATTCTAAGTTTTTCTTTAGGCATCTAAGTGCTTTTTTGGATCTCACTCTGAATTCTTACTTCTCATAGAACCCTTTCCAAAAACTCCATTAATTTCTCCAGCAATTATCAGAAGACCATGAGATGATTCCACTAATACACAAAATAAAGAATTAGGTTGCTTTTCTGGTTTTATATGAAATACAAAAGAAAACACATCTGTAAAGTAAACTAAAAACATTGTGTTGTGTGACTAAACCACTTAATAATGAAATATGTGTGGGGACTTCCAGTACTCTACTAGTGCAGACCATAAGATCTATTGCAGAATTATTATTAAAAATTATATAAATATACATCATTAACCAAGGATTATGCACACTCCTCAACTGTATACACCAAGAAGCAGAAACAATGTGCAAAACTGCACATCTTTGCAACGTCCTCCATGCTGCTGGGAGATTCCTCAGTAACTGAACAAATACTTTCTCTGCAAAAGAACACAGCATTAAATAAAGATTCTATGATCTAGGGGAAATACAACCAAGGACTTAGGTGTATTTTCTTGGGAAAGAAAGCACTCTTTTTCCTCATTTCAGAACTCCAGGAAGGAGATAATCAATATAATTTCACTGGAAATTATCTGGAAAATAATCAAAATAATTTCACTGTATTAAATAATTTCACTGGAAATTATATTGGACTTGTGTATACATCATAAAATTAACTAAAACATTAAGATTTCATGCTAACTTTAAATAAATCTTTTTGTTAGAAGACGAAAAAGTCCATACCCATATGATTTAATCAGGCCATTCTCTCCTTTTCTTTACTATGTAAAACAAAAGAATTCAAAAAGAAATTGCAACTCATCACCCTTAGAGGAGGTATCTTTTATTTCTCTTGGCAGATTTTTAGTATTCAAGCTGAAAGATGTGGGTTCAACTTTCATCTTCTTTTGATTTATATAATGATCCCAGTTGTCTACGTTAAGCCCAGATTCTTTATGAGCTGAGTATACTGTCAACAACAATAGGATTCAGCTAGGCTTTGTGGATGCTGATGCTGAGTTGAAACTGAATTTAAATGGATCTGAGGTTTGTCTGAACCACAGCCTTCAGATTCATGACCAAACTTAGGATGGAATTAGACCCATGTTCTGTCCCAGAGCCATTTGACTTCTACATGATTGTTTAAGGCACTTGAAGCCCTGAGGATAATGTTCTGCAGGAAAGATGGAGGTTTCACTTCTCTCAACAGTGTAAGAAAAACGTAATACTGAGATACTCCATTTGGAGTTCAAAATGAACAGCTTTAGAAAACTAACACTGTATATTTCTGACAAGAAATTAAGAGAGACATCTGGGCATATTCAATGTTAGCAGTTTTCATCAGTTTTGTAATTAAAAGGATACATAAAATGTAAATGAAACAGAAAAAAAATGAAGGTCACATACAAGCTCTGTAAAATGTGTCTCCTGAAAGGAAAATATTCATTAATTATTCATCTGTTGTGGTTCAGGTTTACCTTTCAAGACAAAAACCTGCAATTGCAGAAAACGTGGTATAAAAACCAACGCCATGAACTAAGAAAGTGCATGAAGCAGCTCTTGAAAATAAGGACAGGGGGAGAAAGCTGGGGCTGTTCAGCCTGGAGTAGAAAAGGCTGACAGCAGACTTTCAGCATCTAGAGTGGGATTATAGAACGAATGGGACAGACTTTTTAGTGGAATCTCTTGTGATGGTACAAAGGGAAATGGTTTCAAAGTAAAAGGGGGGATATTTAGTCTGGAATATAAAGAAGAAGTTTTTTTACTGTAAGGGGGTGAGACACTGGCACAAATTGCCAAGAGAGGTGCTGGATGTCCCATCCCTGGAGACATTCAAGATCAGCCTGGACAGGGCTCTGAGCACCTGAAGGAGATATAGGTGTCCCTGATCATTGATGGAAGTTGGACTAGGTCCTTTCCAACTCAAATGATTTTATAACGCTACAAACATTCAGGCACAAACCTCACAAAATATGGCTATAATAACACCCCTTTGCTAACAGAGTTAAACTATAGCTTGTAGTAACTGTAACAAAAGACTTTAAAAGACCCCCCCTACTCTCAGAACACTTGCAGCCCCATCAGGAGAATATACGAACATTCTAAATTGTATCACCACTGTAATTTTACCTAGTGATGAAGTCATGGCAAATATCACTATGATTATGTTAATGGCTATATTTAGATTTCTTAAAGGAAGAACAAAATATTTTTCAAGAGCAAATACAGTATCATCAAATGAATTTGCACAACCTTTCAGATTGCAATACCTGAATATGAAAGCTCTTTCTTTTTTTTCCTCTTTTCAACCCACATACACCTTTCTGTAAGTTACTGACATCTCTCACAAAATAAATAAATAAATAAATAAATAAAAATTAAAAAAATCAAGAGCTGAAAGAGCTTACATTACAATAACAAATGCTTCAGAATTGTCTTCCCAGAGGACAATTTCACATGTCTACATGAAATGTGGATCACAGTACTCCAAGAGTTTATTATCCATTCCAGATACAGCTCTTGCAAGTCTACTTTATGTGTTTCACCTTAGCTTCCAAAATCTATTATTTTTTAAGTTGGGGGTTGTGGGGAAAGCAGATAAACAGGGCAGGCCAGGCTAAATTAAGATCATAAAACCACCCCACATTTTCAGCAACTACCTGATCTCCCATGAAACTGGATTTCAAACCTTCTTCAGATTCCTTCATAAACAATGTCCCAGGAGCTTTCCGTGTATGATGATTATACACTTTTCTTTTTTTTAATTATTCTTCAGAAAGGGCATAAGCTGATTCCTTGGAGAGATAGTGCTTTTTATCTACAGGGACTTTGTAAATAAATTGATCCAGATGTTTTGCTTTAGATCTCTCCAGACATACTAAATTATTCCTTACAACATCAGCACTTCATTTCCTCTATTTGCTGTGAAGATCTCAAAACAGACTACTCTTCAAAAGACAAATTACTGAAACGTATTAGCATTAACAAGATCATTCAATTTCTTTAAAAAAATCTGTCTTCTATATATGGATACATTTGGTGCCATGTAACAGCTTCCAGAAAGGATCACGATCAAATATTTGGATCATTTTCCTAAGCCACTGAAAAATTATCAAAAAAAAAAATCTTAAGAATTTCATTTTTCCTTTCCTTTTTTACATGATTTGCTGCATTTATCTTTAAAAAAAAAATAGGCATGGGATTGTAGTCGCTTCTGAATTCTGAGTTAAAACTCAGACAAAATCTAGTCCAATGCATTAGGATGAAAATAAAGTGGGAAACAGTAAGAAACTGGGAATACATCCATGGACTAGGTAAAAGATACTTAACATATTTTCACATATTCACTCAAAAATTAGTGAAGAAGAAGGAAGTCAGCTCCTTGTGTTTATTAGTGGCAGGACTAACAGGACATTCTTCAGAAATGCATATAGAAACGTACATTTTTTTTAAGCCA
Source organism: Lagopus leucura (assembly GCF_019238085.1). Classification (NCBI taxonomy): domain Eukaryota; kingdom Metazoa; phylum Chordata; class Aves; order Galliformes; family Phasianidae; genus Lagopus; species Lagopus leucura. The sequence continues at coordinate 32,269,421 of NW_024962250.1, forward strand.
ATAATAAAAAGTAATAATTAACTTTAAGGATATACCTTGATATATCTGAACATACTGTATCAAAACAAATTTTAGCTGATTTCAGTAATTTTCCTTGGATGTTTTTCTTCCATTTTGTAATGATGTGACCATTTTCTCCATGGCACTGAAGTAATCTTTCCTAATTACAGGATTTTGAAAGTCATATGCTGACAAATATAGTAACCAGCTTTCCATTCTACACTTCCTGAATTAGAATATTTGCTTTAAAATGAAATCATTGGTAGCTTTCCAGTTACTATAAGGACAGCGGGATCAACAGAGGGCACAGCAACAGATTACAAAGCAGGTGGCATGAGGCTAAATCTAAACAGTTTCCTCACATAGCTTTGTAAAGTGGGTTCCAGATAACTCCTAATGAGTGTTAAGGGCTGTCTGGTCACTTAGTTGCATACAAGGTCTAGAGAGGTCAAGGTCTAAGGATCAGAGCTTCCAATTACATTCTATTGAACACTCATTAGATGTAAAAGTTGTCACCAAAAGACCCACAAGAAGTATACTTTCTAGTTATTAAACAGTTGTGCCCTTAAAAGACCCCCATGACTCCAAAAACTATTAGATACTGAAAGAGAAAAAGAGACAGCCAAAAAGAGGTGAATCTGAGGACACAGTAGAAAATTGAGGTCATTGTTCTATATCACATTCCCCATGTAAAAGAGGAATGTGAAACTCGTCGTCTATTGAATCAGTCGGTATTTGGCAGCATCAATTCTAATGTTGAGTTAAACCATTTAGGAGGCAGATCTGGAGAGCTTTTCATTGCAAAATGAACAAATAGTGAAAGACACTTATTTCATAACCTGTGTTTGTTACAAACACATGTCACTGAGCTGTTGCTCATTCCCTAAAAGCCAATAAAAAGGAGAAATTAATATGACTAAAGACAGTGTTTTTTACTTCCTTTAAATAAAAGCCTCATATAAAAGCTCTTGTGGTTTGGTGATTGTCCGCTGTTGCTGACTGCTAGGGCAGGATTTGTCTATGCACTTCTGTAAGATTGCTATTATGCTCTTTTTCTCCCAGTATGAGTACCGGGAGAACACACAAATTGAGACCATTCCAAGGGGACAGCACCTGGTAAGCATGAATCCTGCAATGACAGATTTTGAACCAGTCACAACCCAAAAGGGTAGTAGAGAGACAACAAGCTCAAGATGGAGCTAATGAAGAGGGCCACACACATGCTTACTGTCAAGAATGCTAGCACTTGGCTATGTCATTAGAAGAGGTAACGCATAAGGTTGGGACAAGGAATCCTAACATTCAGCTGCTAAGGACTGATCTTCAGCAGCTTGGAGGGTGATCATAGGAGACAGAAATATGGTACTCAGGGTCAGGAGACAAATGCTTGAGGTTCCCCTTAAAGCAGCACAGCAGTCCTGGAATAAGTCCGAAGTATTATGACATTTCTTTCTTTCTCTTTAAGCACCCCAAAACATAGCATTGTTCAAACTTTCTGGATCTACAAAACTTTTCAGAGAATGAAAGACTCCAGGTTTTATAAACTTCCTGGTGCTTTTCAACAGCCCTCACATTACCTGGACTGCAGCCTTACTTGCAATATCTTGGCTCTGCTCTTCCCAGTCTGCCTGGAACCAATTAATGCATTAGCACAAAAAATAAAAAAGGAATTAATCATCCCTTTCTTAACCTCAAAAGATTTATTTTGGACAGGCCTTTATGGAGATGGGAGTAAGGTATGAACTGAGTTACCCTTTCCTAGCTGACATAAAGTCTTACTACTAATTTCCCTTCTTACCAGGTGGCACTTACAGTAAGTTATGAGGCTGCATGTATCATGACTGTTCCCCTTGCCTTTCTTCTCTACAGCACACAGGTAGAAGCTGAAAAAGGGCATCATCTCCTATCTACATTCTTACATTTTCACTTCCAGGTTGCAAATTATCCAACACAATGTGACAAGACCCCACCTCCCAACTTTGTCATTTTTTTACGGACTTCTTTTGACCCAAACCTCTACATAACCAGTCCCAACAGGAATCCTCAACCTTTTATACATAATTTGTAAATTGATTATCTTCCTTCTGCTGCTACAGAAATCTCAAAATCTCACAAATTTCTTCAGTTCCCTATAATCTTATCAATCCAGAAAAAAATCTTTTTGGCCAATTTCCTTCCCCTTTCACAGTTAACCCACTCACATTCTCACATCTCTCAGATGAGATTCTCCATTCTCCTTAGGACTCACAGAAGGAGGAAAGCTGGGAAAGAAGTAATACAGGACCAGTGAAGGAATGTAGTAGCAGAATAACCTACCATTTAGATACTGACACTTGCCTTGCCACCTTCCAACAGCCTTTCCCACAGGGTCAGAGTATCCCTAAGTATATACCAAGGCTGACTGAGTCCTTAAACAGGGTATCTAATGATAGCCTCAGTCTTGAAAAGCCTCTACCTCTTCTACCTCTTTCTCCTCCATTCTGTTTCTGGCCTTGATAAGTAGAAATTGAGGCTGCAGGGAAACCCATAAGATCAACGCATATCAGTAGTGTACCACATGCAGCCCTAGCTCTGTGGAATTAAAAGATGCTCCACAGGATCAGCATCATTTAATAACTCCCCTGTGTCCATGTTTGGAGTTCAGTCACACATCTCAGCCACTCTGCACGCCTCCATGCCCTACAACCTCAGAATGACCAGAATGACCAGAATGTCCAGAGCCCAACTACATCTTCTTTCTTCCCTTTATCAGTTTTCCACCGCTTTCCCAAACACATCTGTATTTCTTTTTTTACTCTTGAAAAGACATGGGTTTGCTTTTCAAAATGCCACTTAAGCAAGAAAAGAGGGGAAATTACACATCAGAAGTAAAATGGAGCGTTCTACCCTTTGGCTTGTTAATTAGGATTTATGTACTGGAAAAATCCAATTTCTGGCACCGATGAGTTAATAAGTGAAAAAATGTTGGAAAATTGGAAAAACTGGTATAATTATCTAAAAAAAAACTAGCACATCTAGTCATTTCTCACATATTGTTATTAGCACCACAGTTATTTCAGCAGGAGGGAAGCTGGGGAAGAAGTAATACAGGATCCATGGAGGAAAGCAGTACTGACTCCTGAGAGAAAACAGACCTGCCATTAAACACTTCCTTTATCTGCTACTTACAGTGTTTAAACTGGAGATAATTATTTCCACTAGGGGTATCATAAATGCAAAACTATCCAATTCCTTTTGTGCAAACATCCACGTTGGTACATAAATTGCCAATATTCTGATTTTTACATCCCTTTTCTTATGGTAGAAAGGAAAATGTGATCTGCAAGACAAGAGAAAACAGATCCCTGGACAGTAATCCATACAGCATGAATGTGAACAAGAAGAGGATTCACACGTACGCTCTTGAGATTCAAATGCTTATCGTAAGATTTCCAGAGTGTACCAGTGAATCTGGTAAGCTATTTGTTGCTTTTGTGAGGAAGGCAAGAAAAAACTATCCCAGGAAGAATGCCAGTAGCAGTTGCACTTTGTTGATTCTGCTTTGAGTTTTTTGCTTTTATATTTTTTCTTGGTGATATTTCATTATATGAACATTTTGACAGTTTAATGGGTTCTCTTGCTTCTCCTGCAGTGTAATCCTTCAGGAATCTTACACATAATGAGTCTCTTGCTAACATGTTGAATACTAAGACCTTCTTTTTTAAAATGTGTGCTAAAAGTACTAGTTGTGCTTTACAATTAACTTTGCATTGTAGCTAAATTGGATGAGATCCAGTAAGAGATTTAGATATTTCAGTGCTAGGCAGTATAACATATATCTTTCAGTCACTCAGTTCATATGGGAAAATTCAGAAAGGGAACGGAGTGTCAGGCTCTCCATTCAATGCACAGGGTGACTTGGTGCTTCAGATGCAATCTAAAGCAGCCAGCATACCACACAAGCACATGATAGCAATATACTCAGGAGGCAACCACTGAGAACCAACTGAAGGCAAATGAGAAGACCAACATGCCTTAAATCCTGCTCACCCAGGAATGCAGTTTGATTTATAGCATATCCAGAACTCAGAAGTCTCAACTCATGTCACATTCTGTCTCTCCAAAAAAATAAGCAGAGTTCATGCTTTTCCATTAAAAATAGGTTATAAATGATGGACTCTTCATACAGACACCCAGTGGTAGCCCAGGCAATAAAGGATCTCAGTTCTTCCCTTAGCTCAACTGACTTCAAAGCCCTCCAAAGACAGCATCCTACTCGAAAGTATACTTAATGCCTCAAACACAGTCAAGAAGCTCTGAACTCCAAAGAAACATCAAAAACTGAAGCATAGAAAGACCAACAGGTAACTTAGAAGCAAGTAAAGAGATGTCTCTTTCCACTTCTACTGGTGTATTAAGCAGCAATTTCATGTAAAATGTACAATACATCCGGGGAGCAGAGAGAAGAAACTTGGGTCTCCATGTAATCTGAGAGTCCAGGAAGCCCTCACTTGTACTCCCTTCTCTGACGCGAATACTTGGCAACTGTCCGTACAGTGGCAAAGCTTCATGGGGTAAGATGAAAAATGCTCTGCCACACAAACAAAGGCTACTTTACAGAAAATTGATTAGGTATAATACCGTTGAAAATGTAAGGTTTCATCTCAATAGACAGACTGGACTGCATTTTTCTAACTCTTCATATTTAGGTACACCAATCAGTAGTCTGAATGGAACCATTTGTGGTGGCTTTTAGAAATAAACAAACAGTAGCAACTCCATCAATTTCTGAAACGCTTACTCTCTCAGCATGTGAATATCCCTAAGAGATTAAGTCTCTTCTGAAATTCACATACTTGATAGTTTTGCCCTTTACAACTCTGAAGCATCATCTATACCATTTAAACTTCTTCTCACCTATTTTCTTGCATTACTTAAATACAGACTACCTTATTTCAAAATGCCGCTTTGACACATTTGGTTTTACTTCTTGAAATTACCAAAATATGCTTCTCAGACCAAAGAAGTTGTCAACAAAACCCAACTATCCAACACCTCATAAGTTAAATTGCACACTGAGCATTGAGGGGAAGGAACTTACTTGTTTTGCTTCTACTTGGAACTTTAAAGAGCATCTCAGCAAGTCCATACTTAGTATATTATTTGCTATTTACATTTATCAGATAATGTTTTCACATATTTACATGTTTTCCTGTACATACTACTTTATTATCATCATTATTTTTCTATATTAGCATGTGGAAACATAAATTATAAACTTAGGAATCCTCTGCTCCCAGATTCAGGTCAGCTTTGCATTGTCCAAGTAAAGGTGCATACACAAAAGCGAACTCTCAGGCTTCTGGGAAATGTACTGACCAAACCATGAGTTTGTTATTAATCACTGACTGGTGGTGAGTCAAAGTGAGACAGCAAAAACCCTCTCTCATTATTAGTCTTTTATAATCACCTAGTCTTTAAATCAGTGACTGCCAGGAGCAGGGATGTCTAAATTGTTCTTGAAGCATCTCTCCAGTTGTAATCATCTACAGCTTAGGATGTTCAGGATATAGGAACTTTCAGACTGCCTGCTGACCAATGACATTTGTCTCCTCATCAGTAGTTACTTGTGCAGTTCAGCCATTCCTGCCAGATGGACATCTACTTTCATGAGAAAAGTAGAGTACAGGAGGCAGCCGGAGGAGTCTATCACTTTAACAGCTCAGTTTAATCTGTTTGTTTTTACAGATCAATACTCGTGAAATGTAGGAACCTCCAAATTATGCTAGGGGCAGAGGAAAAAAGAAATTTCAAAATCTCATCTTCTGCATTGGATAATTCTTACCTATACCCAACTTTGCAACTCCACTGAAATTAGGTTCTTCGAGACACTTGTGTACTGAAGACTGATGTCACTGCAGTATCCATGCAGTTGAATTACCATATTACATGAGAGATATTTTTGCTGTTTGGCCTCAGTGCTGACTGCTGTCCTATTCTGATAAGGAAGAATTTGCCAATTCTCATCAACTCGTACTCAAAAACCATCATCACCATAGCCTCCAAATGCACTTCACCCTGCACTTCCATTCCTACCATGACCGATCATCAGCCAAGATTTCCAGAACTGATTATTGATATCCTCTTCCTCACTAAGGAAGGTGGAGCTGAAAATACATTTGCCTCTTTGGTAATCCATGAAAAGGAGATTACAAGGGAAAGATAGTGCTATCTAAGTTTTTTTCATTTAGGTTGCTTAAATCAAAACATTACATAATGAACAACCAATTTAAATAATCAAATTTGCTTTTCCTCAGAGAAATAACATGTATACTCTATGCATTTCAGATGTTAATGAAGGTTAATTCTACAGTATTACCTTCAGATACAAAAAGCATCACATACCTCTTCTCTGACACTCAGAAAAAACAATCTGTGAGCATTTTACATTTTTGTATCTCAATGCACTATGAAAAAAAGAAAGCGTAAGTGAAGTAATCCATACCTTACCCAACAAGGAACAGAAGAGGTACAGAAGAGTCACCAGGTATGTGTTACATGTGCTAGAAGCACAAAGAACAGCTCCTTTCTAAATATTAGCCCTCCCTGTCTTTCTTTTCCCCTTACTTTCTTCCTTTTGTATTAGGAAATGTGCTGTCAATGACTCTTACAATTGACCACATAATATTAAAGATATTGAAAACTAAACAACTGGAAAAAAGCAACTGCAAAGTGAGACTGTTCTTAAGTTTTTGTTTCTTTTCTTTTTGCTATAAATTATTCTTTATTTTCAGCAATTAACAAAGGCTTTGAATGAGATTTTCTTCACTAAAAAATTCAATATTTTTAGTCCTGCTGTTATGCTGAGAAAGAAATCAGTACTTCTCCAAGATATCCAGGAAGTTACCAGGAAGATCATAGCAGAGTAGACTTCACATTTCTCAAATTTCTAAGTAAAATTCAAATGGGAAAAATATAATTTAACATTCTCTGGAGAACATAAAGCAGCAAAAAATCTCACGCCAAAGCTTAAAAACATTATTTCAAATCTTCCCTTAAAAAAAAAAATAATAATAAAATAAGCGTGTAAGGGAGCATCATTAAGCTGGAATCCATGGAAAGAGAGTTGTTGTGCTTTGGGTGTTTTTTTGGTTTGGATTTTTTTTAAGAGCTAGAAGAAATTTCAAGCCTTACACTTGCCTTGGAGCCTCGTTTCCAATTTTTGTGGTTTTACAACCACAGTTTCTTATTGCTTTTTCTTTTTTTTTTTTTTTTTTTCTTTCTTTTTTTTTTTTTTTTTCTGAGAGGGAGGAGTTGTTTGTTTGTTTTTCTAAAGTATTTCTCTCTTTCTCTTTGTCATATATGATACCCACACAGTAAACAAGGGAAACTAATACCAAGGGGCATGCCAAGAAACCGTCTATTTGAACAGAATAACGTTTTCCCTTCTGCATCACCAGAGCCTATAGGTTCTGCCCAGTATGACTGCTAAAGTGAGAGGGAGACTTTATATGCCTTCCCAACCTGACACAGTCTTGCAGTACCTTTACTTCTCCAATAGTTTGTTTTATAGTCCACAGGCTGAGATTGTAGCTGCGTCCAATAAGAAGTTATAGCAGGCGGTGTCTGTTCTACCCACTAGTGAAGTGGGCAAACATGTCCAGTGCATGTTCCAGTGCCTGGAAAAAGTAAGGCCTCACGTCTTAAGCCCTGTCTATGTCACAGAACCCTCAGAATGCACAAGTTAAAGGCAAAGGCCTTCTTAGAAGAACTCCAGCACCTTTTGATGATATGGACTGTAAAATAACAGGGATGTCTATGACCCTGAGAATACCTTGCAGACTGCCACATTGACACCAGAGGCAACTAAGGCATGTGTCAAGTGATAGACTCTTTTTGGGCACCCATGCCAACACGCAACCCATACTTACATATTGACAGTGGTACTGTATGCAGAGATTTTTCTCTAATTTGCAGAATGAGAATGGCTAAATTGTCAGTGTCCTATTTTTTAGAAACAATTTGTCTAGTGTTGGCAGGTACTCAGAAAAACAAAAGCCACTTCTGCATGCACAAGTCTTCCCTGGATCTCACTCAAAAAGCCTTACAATAAAGACAGACAAAAGAAAGCCAGGTTCAGACAACAACGTTGTGAGCTCCTTCATCTACTGCCCTCAATAGTTTCAGTATTTGTGAGTTTTATTCTTAAAAACTTTATGAAGAAAGAGCAAAGGTTAGGGTATTTCTGATTGCCGCAGCCCCCTGCTAATTTGTCATACTGTGTTTTTTTGTTACGGTGGGGGAAAAGAGCACATCCTTTGCGGAATTCTTATGCTTATGATTTTGTAACTACGTTTGAAGTTTTAAATAAATAACAGCTTCTTACCAGTAGCTTGAAATAAACAGTGAGTTTGTCCCTGGCCTGTGTACAGTGTTTCTTGGGTTTTGTGGTGGGTTTTGGCAGGGGAAGGGAGGTGAGAGTAAGATGTTTCCCTCTGACATTTTTCTTCTTTCACACAGCTAACAAATACAGTTCCATGTGCGTAATACCCTCAAAGTTTCAGGGACTATTTCAGGGACTAAACCCTCAAATCAGTGGATCCAAGAATGGAAACATATCTAGAAAATAAGGCTTTAGACATATCCCTAACTTGGTCCTGAGACCAGAACTTACTGCCCATAACCTCTTTGTACTGAAGACCTCCAAGATATCCATCCTTCCAAAGGCCAGTACCACAACAATGTGATTCGATGCCCCATGGTGTGGATTATCTGTGATTCAGACTTGCATGACACAGTTTGCAGTGTTCTCACAAGCAAAATACCACAAGAAAAAATCTGAATTGTTGCTGGTTTCTAATGACTAATTTTTCACAACACTAATAAAGCATTTTACAGTTTGTTGTTTAGTTGTTTCTTTTTTGTTTTTCCGAAGTACTTGACCCTTTACAGTTTAAAGTAAATTTCAATCACAGAAGGCATTTAGGCTAGTTCAACTGATGTTCATTACATCAAAATCTGGCGACCTCCTCTCTGATGGTGAGGACAGCTACTCCTTTTCATAGCTAACTCCAGGTGAGACTCAGAAAAGAAGTTTACAAGCAATTAGTTGTTTTAGGACTTGTTGTTTACTACTTAAGCCCACAAGAGAATTTATTGCTCTAATAAAATTTGAATGAAAATAAATAAAAGGAAATTTAAATTAAAAGAGCTTAAGTTTTGCAAGTGTGTTGTAAACAAGAAAAAGATGTAAAGGCTTTTTGCATCCTGGGGAAAGGGTGTTTTTCTTCTGTATTTTTTCTGAATATTAGTAATCTGTTTTACTCTCCAATTTTATACCCTATGTTCCACAATTTGCAAAAACAAATTCCCCTTTAAGTCGTTGCTTTTCCTGTCTACAGGAACATACAGACAGTGAATTTAAAGTGTATGTTCCTAAAGCAATATACATGTTATGATCATGTATGATCCTGCTTGAGAGCTTGACTATGCATTTTATAATTTTGTGTGAAAACACATAAAACAGAAAAATAAGAATCATATTCTCCCCATTTCTCTCTCTTATCATCATCTATCATGTTTTCTATAATATTGAGCCATCCATATTCAAGCTCTTGTTTTGCTCTCTTCATACCTACCTTCTAACTGTTTTCCTGTCTTTGTTTTGTTTTTTTTTTTAATCTCAGTATCCTTTGGCCATTCATTCTGTTCCCAGTATTTCACTTCTATATTTCTTGCAGAACTGCCTTTGCATTTCAGCTTCCTGAGTCAGTTTTCTTTCAACACTAGAGAGAAATATTATGCCCATGTAAGCATTTATTTGGGTGATGCAAAACTACTAAACCTGAGCATGGAGGCACCTATTATTAATTAAAAAAAAAAAAAAGTTCATCTGCAGATAGCATTCGTATTTAAAAGACCTGGAGTTTTGTTCTGTAGCAAGGAATGAGAAAAAGAGTGAAAACTGTCAAACTGTCATCGCATATGTTTTCTAAGTTTACTGAGGTGTAACTTCATCTTCTGCTTACTTCTATTCTTCCTATGAGGCACATTGTTCACCAGATAAATACTAGACCTCCTCAGTCACACAGAGCATTATCTAATGCTAATAATAATCTGTTTTGTTTTGTTTTGTTTCTTACTTTCTGAATACTTAGCTCCATTTTTCACAGGATTTCTTCAGAAGTTCCTGCTTCTGTGAATAGTCAAACTAAATGTCTTTCCCACACGTCCACATCTTCTATCATTTCAGATAGGTCTCACAGAACTCACAACTGCATTGTCAGATAATTTGTTAGTGTGTTTCCACAGTTCTCTTACATGTTTGTTGTTTTTTTCTTAATCATGACCTGAAATTTTAGTGCTAAAGATAGCATAAATAACGGAAATGCTCAGTGACGTATTTATATAATAACCCTCCAATGGAACCCAAGGTAGCAGATGATTACTGAAGTTTCCTCTGTGCTGATGGGCTCTGTAGTATATGTGCTCAGAATCAGTAAGGAATCATGCTGACATTTCCTTACATGCTGTAGCTTATCTAACCTCGCTTCACACTTACGAACACTATTTAGGGATGAAGATACCTTTGCATTAGGTGCTGTGGCAACATAAGTAAAAATATGCCCCTATGCTCCAAAGTAATTACAAAATGGGCATAGAAAGAGACAGAAAAACAAAGATGAAAGACAACAACAGAACACTGGGCTGTCCCATTTGTAGTGGTCTACCACTAGCGATCTGGGGCTTTTTTTTAGCTATCATCAAAGAAAAGAGAATCTAGAATGGGACTACAGATTTGTTCTGTGGTTAGTTACACAAAATTCTACTCAAGCATTTTGAGCATCACAAAGAAAAACACAAAGGTAATTGCTCAAAATTAGGAACAAACAATCAAGTTTGGCATCAGTAGCTAACTGGCTGTCCATCATGGAAATGGCATCCTAATAGCCATTTAGACATGAATAGACAGAATAGACAGAAGTACAGAAGATAAAAAAAATATTACAAAATCAGAGAGAAATAGTTCATGTTCGATAGGACAGAGAAGTTGGGTGCATCAGATGATCTGGATTAATGGGGGTAGAAGAAAATGGCTTGTCTTAATGTCTATAGATCTATAAAAAGGCAATCCAATCTGAAAGTTATTACTTAGGAAAAGGTTTCAATTGAATATGACTTCCAGGTCAACAGCTTGAACATTTGGAAATACAGTGATCAAATAAGGAAGGTAATGAAAAAGACGTGGGTGAGAAACTAAAAAGCTCAGGCTTAGCCGTGGTAGACTTGTGCTGGTAGCTAACATTCATCACAAATTGTTAGATGCAGGCCAAAATGTGCATTATCAGCCTTGACAGAGAAAAATAGATACATTCATTTCCAGGATAAAAATCAGAAGTCAAATTTAGCAGTATATAGGGAATAGACCCTCCTAATTTCAATCTTGTAGTTAATAAGAATCTTTTCCTTTACTGAAAAGCATTTAACTTCTATAATTCTTACCAGTGCTAGCTTCATTGCAACATAATATTAAAAGAAAAAAAAAGAAAAAAAAAAAAAGGTAAAGTCTGCTGAAAAGAATGGTAAGTGGACTCAGTAAAGGGGATTTTGTAGCTGAGAAACGTGGCATACATTGGCAGAACTCTACTGATTCTAAGATAGACCTGCCAAGATGTGTCTGAGCATCAACTCTTTTTGTATTTCCAAATACATCAACTGTTTCCAAACCATAGATTAACACTGATCTTTGCAATATCCACAAAAATTATTTATATCCTTGCTTTCTCTGCATCTAGATATGTATGAGTGACAGAAAAGTATTACAGATGATAAGAGGACAGTTGGATAATATTTGGAGGACAGTTCCAGAAGCTATCACTGGATTCTGTTCTCCTTCTTCCTTCAAAATACCTGCCATGCATTGCAAAGATCAGGAGCTAATTATACTAATGAGGAAAGAGGGTAAGTAATCTGGGGAAAATTGGAGGTTTCTTTCTTCTTTAATATCTACAGTTTCAGAGATCAAATACTGCTCTATAGTAACAGAAAAGAATCAATACAGTACTCAGTTTTGGTGTCAGTAATCTCTTCAAAAAGCTGCAAAGCTGCTTTTTGGGTTGTTTTTGTTTTTGTTTTTTCACATCCTAAGCCATTATCTTGTGAATGAAGAATGGAACAATAAGGAGCAAAAAAATGGCATATTCTTTTTTACTTATTGTATATTGAACAGAGAATATGTTTCCCTTGAATTTACTTAAAAGGGTTCTCCTTCTCAGATAATCCAGCTGAACAATAAGCTAACTGAGGAATAAGTTTCATTCACTTCTCAGAATTAATGGTCTAGTCCAGAGAATAGCGTGCAGTGATTTAAATGGTTTGGAAGAAACACAGTTGAACTATGTATTGCTAGCCAAACATGAAAAGTTTACAAAAGCATCTACCAAACGATAAGAATTTTGACAGCGTACTTTGCAAGAAATTATAAACAATCTGATACCCCTCAGTCCTGCATGTTCTACTGTTCTCTACATCTGTGCAAAAAAACTGCAAAATGTTCAGTTAAGCTCACTTTGCACAGATGTTGATTACTGCTCAGATTGTGAAGCATCAAAAAAAAATTCTTCTGCATCCCATTCACCCAAAGTGGATGATTAATTGTTTATTCAAAGACTATTCTCCTCACTACTCCAATGCATTTGTAAGAGAACTACATGAAAAACACATTCCCTGATGGCATTATACTTTTAAAGGCTCAAAACCAAATAAATTAATTTAGCATGTTATGAAAGAATTAAAACAATATCAACATATTTTTACTAATTCAATGAGGACTGTTTTTTTCATAAGGACTTGCTCTTTGCCTCTTGCCAAAATACAGATTGGCCCCAGAGACTTGCAAACCTATGTGAATGACAATCACCATTTCTGAGCTCCTGTCCGGTAGAGGCCACCTTTCTAAAAAAAAAAAAAAATTCAGAGTAACATTTCTTCTGACACCAAGCACTCTGGGAGTTAGCTACAAATATATTTCCACTTTTTAATGCTAGTTTAGCAGTCAGAAGCAAAGCTTTAATCTTTTTAAAAATATATTTCCTTAATAAAATTAAAATTGTTTTTTTTATTTATCTGGCATTTAATATAATGCCAACAACTAAGAAAAGATACATTTATATAATCCTATGAGATTCTAAAATGTTTTGTTCCACGAAATCACATAATAAAATGTAATTGTATTACTTTTAAACTGATCTTATGGTATACATCACTTAGTTAAAAGAACTGATGTATTTAAAGAAAAATTCTTAAAATCTTACCCAGAAATTTTAAGATACAGAATCACAGAATGGCCAGAGTTGGAAGGGACCTCAAGGATCACGAATCTCCAACCCCCCTGCCACATGCAGGGCCACCAACCTCCGCATTTAATACTAGACCAGACTACTCAGGGCTCCATCCAATCTGGCCTTGAACACTTCTAGGGACAAGGCATCCACAACCTCTCTGGGCAGCCTGTTCCAGCACCTCACCACTCCCTGGGTAAAGAATTTTTCCCTGACATCCAACCTATATCTCCCCTTCCCTCAACTTAAAACCATTTCCCCTTGTCCAGATGTTATCAATCCTTTCAAAGAGTTGATTCCCCTCCTGTTTGTAGGCTCCCTTTAGGGACTGAAACACTGCAATGAGGTCACCCTGCAGCCTTCCTTTCTCCAGGCTGAACAAGCCCAGCTCCCTCAGCCTGTCTTCATAGGGGAGGTGCTCCAGTCCCCTGATCATCCTAGTGGCTCTCGTCTGGACCCTCTCCAACAGCTCCCTGTCTTTCTTGTACTGGGGGCTCCACACTTGGATGCAGTACTCCAGATGGGGCCTCACAAGAACAGAGGGGGGCAATCACCTCCCTGTCCCTGCTGGCCACCCTTCTTTTGATGGACCCCAGGATACCATTTGCCTTCCTAGCAGCAAGGGCACACTGCTGGCTTATGTTAAGTTTTTCATCTATCAAGACCCCCAGGTCCTTCTCCTCAGGGCTGCTTTCAAGGACCGCTCCTTCCAGCCTGTACGGATGCCTGGGATTCCTCCGGTCCAAGTGCAAAACTCTGCACTTTGTCATGTTGAACTCATCAGGTTCACCCAGGCCCACCTTTCCAGCCTGTCGAGGTCTCTCTGAATGGCATCCCTTCCTTCTACCGCGTCAACAGATACCATTATACACCAGATACCATTATGCATCATTTAATTTGTATTCTCAGAAATAACGTGTTTCTGTGGTAAAAAAAAAAAAGGAGTTTCCATTGAGCTGCTCTTGGCACCCACATGAACCCTTGCATAGCAAGGTCCAGCAAGCTACAGTGATACTGGAGAAGGGACCCGCTTGCACAAAAAGCTCTCAAGAAACGGATCTTAAGAGATACTGAAACAATTTATAACAATCCTTAAGCTGTCAGAGTCAGTCAACAGCAAAATTATCTTTGACATTAACAGGGACAGGTTTTGTTTCATTAAATTCTCTTCATTGCAAAGTAACTTTGCTAGCCCACTAGGAGTGACTTCAATTTTCTGTGAGATTGCCAGCTTGGCTACCACATAATGGCCAAGCCACTAGTCAGATCACTCGTACATAAGTGGAATCCTAACGTTTTGCATTTTACACACTGTTTGAAATAGGGGTAATAAGACTAAATAAATAGGCATAAACTAGTTGTCTTTGGATAGAAGGTTTACCAGTGTATGGTGAAGGAGCTATGACTCAAGCAGGAAGGTATCACAACATGATTCCTCCTCCATTTTCTATTCAGCATCTCTACACCAATCAACTTGCTTAGTGCCATTGCAAGAGTACATAGCAAAATCTGAATTATCTTATGAAAATGCTAGTTGCAAACACATGTGTACTTTGCTCTCCAATTCACTTAAGTTTGCCTGTTGTGTTGTTAGGAAGATAGCCTTGACATGATAGTTAAACTTTTACTCTGCGTGATGCTGGTAAATAAAGGGCCCAATATATTTTTATATACTTTTTTTTTTTTTTTTAACAGAAAACAACTGCAGAGTTACATTTGTCATAAATTCACTACAAGCTAACCATATTTTGACAGAAACACAGGAATTGAACTGTTCATTATTCGTTGCATATTGAAACTATGAATACTGTATCTTCTTACTTTGATTAGAGAAAACAGTTTATTTTGTAGCCAAATACAAAAAGCAGGGAGGCAAGAAAAGGAAATGTTTTGGAAAAATATATGAATATGATTTGATATATTTGTCCCATAGCTTTTATGAACCCAACTGGTAATAAGTTTTAATGTAGTTTATGACTTCTTAAAGAATTTTTCTGTTCCATCTAACATACAATAGTGAACAGAACTAAGTGCATGGACAGAAAAAGTTGTGCAAAAATCTGGATTTAAAAAATTCAAATTTGAAACATGACTAGAAAATAATGGTAGCATTAGCAGTAATTGTACTTCCTGTGCAGACAGTAGATGTATATCATGCAGTTAGAAGCAAAACAAAATATTTATATTTATGATTATATGTAACAACAAAATAAGAATATTTACTTTTAGAAGAGAAATTGGGTACTGTATAACCAAGATGTTATAATTGCAATATAGTCAAAAGAGTAAGGCAAAAGCAAACAAGGATCACAACAGAGAATAAGTAGAAGAGCTTACCCTTGGGTTGAGCTCACTAGAAGATACCAAAAGAGGAGGATCTCCAGAAGAGATCCTTCCCCTGTGGTAACCAGCTCTTACATAGGTCCAGGAGGGGTGGAGCCTGGCTCCACCCCTTCCGGCAGCACAGGTGAATTGCCTTCAGCTGTGCTCCTCTGGCTGACTCAAGGCTCACCTCAGGTGATTAATCAGAGGTTCAGGCCGTGACTCAGCAGTTCCCATACAGGTACTTCAGGCTAAATAATCCCTAGAGGATTTCCTTTTGAAAGAGGAACTTAAGGAAAAAAATACAAAAATGTTTTGAACAGCTTATTACTGCTGAGCAGCTGAGTTCACATGAGCTTGTAGTTTTTACTTTTTGAAGTTTGTCTTTCAAGATTGCATAAATGTAAAGCTTCAGGTATTATTTCCTGTGACTGATTCAGTCTCTTGTGTTTGGGTTCCATGTCAAATCCAAACTGGAATGGCTTTATTTTCCAGTTTATTATAGTGTATAAATCTGGAACAAATGGCTGATAATAATATTACTAAACATGTGGAAGTATTCCTTTTTCATTGGAATAAAGCAACAGTAGGAATGCCAAGATTAAGGTCAGCGAATACACTTTCCTTTAGTCTAATCTCCTGCTCTAAATACAGCATAGATGAAACTTGCCCCTACATCTGGAAAGTACCAGATATACTGGGGGTACAATAACCCAAGTCATAAAATAGTAACATGCTGATTTGCCTATGGACTCATAGCATACTAGGAAGTACAAAAAGAAAAGAAGAAATCTGTTCTATTTATAATTTGGGCCAGGAACCGAAAACAGCACTGGAGAACTCATAGGGAAAAAAAAAAAATCAATATTCTGCAAATGTATTTGCAATATAAAAGAAAAGAGAAATGCAGAAAATGTGCACTGAATGGACACATGGGGAGAAACTGAGTGAGATAAGTATATCATATTGTCAACTCCTTTCCCAGACCTCCATAGCACAAACAGTAACAGAATTAATAGAGAAAGTGTGCTGACTACAACTGGAGACAAGGCAGAACATAGGTTATCTATCAAAGATGCAATCATTTTTCAGTGGATACAGCATAAGTAATGTATGCCATGTACTTGAATACATCTTTCTTAGGAATTGCAGATTATTTCTTACGCAGAGAAATGCTAACCATTACAACAGTATAGCAGACCATAAAATAGTAAGATTTGAGCACAAACAACTTAACAAACTCAGAACCAAGGTTTATAATGGAGCCAGGAGAACCTCTGCATTTGAAAAAAAAAGTATCAGATGGGGACACTATTTAAAAAAAAAAAAAAAAAAAAAAAAAGATTGACCTTGTCTATTTTATAGCTGGAAACACTAACACCTATACAACCTATAACACTGCCTATACATACACAGCTACAGCTACCTTATGGAATAGACTCTGTACTGTTGCAAAGGCTTGTATAAAGCATACTACAGAAGTCTGTGAATTCAATGTTATTATTAAGGATTTATATCTGAAAACTTTTGGAAATCAGATAACACTGGCACATTCAAACCATGAAATAAGTTACCATCAGAAGACTTACTAGATTTCTACTGATTCATACCTTACAAGTTTTTATAGTTTTGAAATGTTCTATTTGTTAAAAAAGTAGTCACTACATGAAAGAGAAACACTATAAAATCATTAAGTGAATATCAGCTTACACCAGCATTTATGACTCTTTGCATTAGTCTAATCAGGCAGTGTTAATCAAAAATCTAAACAGATAATAAAAAATAAATTTACAACGTGGTGTAAAATATACTGATACAACCAAGTGAGTCCAAATTAAGAAAATGTTTATCACAAGAAGATTTGCAAGAGGCAAGCACAGAATTGAACATTTGGACATTCATGTGAAGATAGTTCTTTTCAACAGTGGCTACATTTTTGTTATTAATTCAACAATCCAACCACAAAAAAAGTAAACAATTTAAAGTACTCTTTTGAAAAACTCATCAGAGAAGAGAGATGTACTAATTATCACAGACTTCTGCCTCATCCACAGATGTGGCTGCATGATTGAATTCAGCCCAGAAAAATGGAGTGCAAACAGAAGGCATATTGGAGAACTGGCCCTGGCTTCAGGCCCACCATAATCACAGTCAAACTTCATTTCCAAGGTCCACCACAACTCATTCCTCTTAAGCTTCCTCTGGGTCACTGTGACCTTCGTTAAATGATACAATAAGTGATAAAAGGGGAGACTGGGAACACATTTGTTGTGCTGTTCAAATTGAAAGCAACCAGAGGATCACAACCAGATTGAAGTTAAATGTCACAAATTGCTCAGATATATTACTCTGTTCCAGATGCATGATTCCTTACTGGTTATAACAAAATGCAAGCTGTATTTTGTAGAGACTAAAACCAACACATTACAGAATTCAGAAACACCACCAATTTCCTAAAAGGAAACTGCACCTGCTGCAAGCTTGTCCTCATTTGACCGTACTCTCTGGAGAAAGCACAATAGTTTAATGCAACAGCCCTTCACATTTGAAGGATGTGGTTTAGTTTAGTCTTCAGAAGAATGAGCTTTTTGGCCAAAAATTTAGCAGGTACAGAAATTGTATACATATTTCAACAACAAACAAAAGAAGAGAAAAATCCTCTTCAGATGTCTGTGTATCTGTGTGTAACAGTGTAATTCACAGACTGTACTTTGCTACTTCCCTGAGACTGACTTACTCGTATAAATGCTGTTCTTTCAGTATTGCAGCTTTCTTCAGCAAAGTGAGCAGCAGACACACTGTTTTATACCACTGCAATCCTTCCTACTCTTTCAAAAACATTGACCCCTGAATTGTTAAAGATCGGCATGAGAGTTTAATCATGTAGCCACAGCCCTGAACACTGCAAAAGTAAACAGTCTTTTAAAGTTAAAATGTTGCAGTTTATCTTCAAGAAAAAAAAAAAAAAAAAAAAAAAAAAAAAAAAAAGAAAAACAAAAAAAGCATACACAATACTGTCTCCAAAACAGAGCAGGAGCTACCTGCAGCATGGTCACAGCTCAGCTCCTATCCATCACAACTGCCTTCCTGTGCTGTGTTCACAACAGACAGGATCTTCTAGTTTATCTCTCAGTGTGCTTTTACTTTACAGGGAGAAGAACAGTGTACAAAATACACACAAGATCTTAGCAGGAGTAGCTGCACTGTGCAGAGACACTGGCTAATGGTGAGGCCTCTAAACTACTCCTGCAGGAACCTACTTGTTCATGGATACAGAAGAACAGACTGGTCCAGGAGAAAATTCAGCACCAGATTTTGAATTCTCTTCTTCTTCAGGCTCTGTCACTTTTCAGATGCTTCACTGTAGGAAGAAACATGCAGTTGATCACATATGAGGACAATCATTGTGCATGAAGAATACTGCAGATCTGTTTATTGGGGATCTAGGCTGACAGCCCCTAAAGAGCGCTGTCAGAGGAAATAACAAGTTATGCCTTCCTACATGGAACAGATGCTTGAACAGGAACTAGACAGTGACTCAGAGAATGTGGAAGTCTCTCTCAACTACCAGAGATGAGCTGACCGGTAGCATCTCATACTAGCATGAGGCAGGGTCACCCAACTCTCACCAAACAGGAATCTCAGCAGAAAAACAAAAGGAGGAACCCCTACATTGAAGAACAAGAGACCAAATCCCATTCAGAACCCACAGGGGCAGAAGTTGCTGCCTTATATAAGGGTGAGTTTGGCTCCTACCTCTCTGCACGGTAGGGATTCTCAGCTCCCAAGGAGTTCACAACTTGGAGGAGCTGCGAGATGTTGCCTCTGGCCATGGGTGTGGCTTTAGTGCTGCTATAATTTCCTGGCTCTTCTCTTTCTGTTGTCCATGTCAAGCATTTTGAAGTGGCACTGTTACTTATTTCTAAGCGCAGTTGCCACTGATGCTGAACAGTGATCCATTGTTCCTATTGTTGCTTCTGCACTCAGTGGTTCACAAAAACAATGGTTAAGATGCAACTTCGGCACAGGGAGTCCCAAAACTGCTGACTGTCAGAAGCTGGGAAAGTATACCAGCAGAAGGAATAATTCTATACTTGCCCTGCTTCTTACACTTGTCCATAAGGATATTCTGCTGACTGCTATCAGATACAAAGTCTTGGAACAACCTTTGGTCCAACTGCAGATTGCTGTCCTTATGCTCTTCCTCTGACATTTTTCTGACTAACACTTACAGTCAAAGTTCACTTTTCTTTCTACTGGCAATACCAATGTCCTTTCTACTGATATAAAAACTGTAGTCAAAGTGCAATACTTTGGTTTTCCATGTAAATGTACTTTCCAGATTGTACTGCATCAACTGAAGTAACTGCGCCACAGAAGCGAAGCAACCTTTGCTTAACAACAAAGAAAGACATGAAATAAATATTGGAATGTATTGATATACTATTGATATACTCTATTTCAGATGTAATTACCTCAAAAGGAAAAAAAAAAAAAAAAAAAAAAAAGAGAGAGAAAGAGAAACTTACATTCTGTCGCTTGGTCTTCATGAGGATTTCAAATCTCAACAATAGCAAAGAGAATATTTGAAATAGTAGAAAATTATTGAAAATGAGAATATTTAAATTTCATCAGCACTCTTCATTTTGATAAAATATTAAATGGGTGTTTATTTAAGCTTTTTTTTTTTTTTTTTTTTCCATTTTGAAATCCTAATTTCACCAGCTGTTTTATTTTTCCCAAAAGGAAAATGAGATAAATATTTCAAAAACCATAAAGTGGCATTGTTTTCTACCAAAAAAATGCCCTATTTTATTAAGAAATTTTGAATCAGTGTGGGTTGTTTTTTCAGAAAAAAAAAAAAAAAAAAAAAGAAATCAGAAACTCTATATTAAAAAAAAAGTAAGATTTTTTTCAATAATCATTACTCATAAAGTATATGACGCATGTGCAATAGAGAAACTGATTATCAAAACTGCACAACTTTGCATTTTAAGCATATGGCAGAAAATCATATAGATTCTAAAGCAAAATACAGATTGTCATGTTAATTTTGAATGGAAAGTATTAAGGTGAGAAAAGACAACGCCAACAGGACAGTAATGCACATACCAGACAACGTAAGGGCAATGGGAAAAAGCCTGCATTGTTTCAAAAGAAATATGCTTTAAACTATTTAATAAAACAATTGTTCGACAGATGCTTGCACTTCTCTTAAATGAAGAGTCATTCCCAAAGGAAACAAAGCTCAATAGGATTCAAAGTACTCCTGAATTAATATGCTTTGGACATAGAAAGATATGTGTTTCCCAAAGAATTAGTAACTTATCAATGTGAACAAATTAATGGAATCCATTGTATCTATTGTTATCACAATAAATAATGATAACTGAATACAGACTTTACTAAAATTATTATGACAAACATTTGAATATCAATTACAAGTATTCACTGAATTAAATGAAAAAGGCAGCTACCTGGAGTATTCAAAACAACATTCATCAAAAAAATAAGTGAAGTTAATGAGAAACTAACTCTTAAAACTTAGGTAATGAAGGAATTCATAAACAGATTTTTTTAAAACAATAAACTTTGTAAAAGAGGTATTTTCAAACAGATATTACCATGCAGATTATATTACTGACGCTGTGTCTACATCTTTAAACACTTGGAGAGGTTCATTTCTGGCCAAAAATTCAAGTCATAGGTCATACCAGAGCTCTGGATAAACAATGCTCAAAACAGACCAGAAGAGCAATCAAGAAAGGGCTAAACATCAGAAAGAAAGGATAACAATGAAATGTTGATTTGCCTCTGTGTGGCAGATTAAGGAACCTGTACGGAGCAGATGTCAAATTTTTTTTTAGCAATACATGTACCCAAATTTGCTTTGGCAAAAATTGCTTAACTGCTGCTGTTTTTCATGAAGTCAGTGAAGACTGAGTTAGATAATGAGCTGGCATGCACTTTTGAAATGTTTACTGTGTTCCTTAAAGTAAGGGGAACATGCTGGTTCTTAAACTAATTTGTTTTTTTGTTGTTGGCTCCCCCCTTCTCTCCCTACTACTCTGTTCTCCCTATCTTTAGAATAAACAGAAAATAATTGAATCTTTTGATTAATTTTTATTTCTTTATTTTTTTTTTAATTTTTACAATTATACAACTGAGGAATCAGTAGTTTCCAAATGGCAAACAACTGAGCCATGTCAAGAGCCATGTTAATCTCATGTGTTTGCTCCATTGTTAACAATGAAGGAAGGGGGGTGAGGAGGACAAAATAAAATCTGTCTGTTCTGGCTGAAATGCAGGACATGAACACGGAGAGTTTCCACAAACAATGTAGTCTTTTTCTTCTGGCTGGGGGAGGTGATGGTAGCAGTACTTTTGTGGAAAGAGAAGCTGCCCCCATCTTGCCAGTCAATACAGCATTCAGAAAATTTATATGGTGGGAAGAATTTCCCACCCATTGTTAACTAAGAACTTGATCTGAAAGTGCAGGTTTTAATTAAAATTGGCACTTCCAAGCTTCATGCTGGCATCCACCATCTTGCTAAACACTGAGCTCATTTGTGGTTCCAGCAGTTTGCAAACCCACTGTCAGAGGTGACAAACCAATTCCCATCCTGCCATCCTTACTCAGTTCTCAGACCTCATCCTATCATGAGCAAATGGGAGATTTACTCCAGTAAACACAAAGCAAGGACTGTGGGATGTGGCCTCATTTGGCTAGAATGCACAGATCCCAGACTTTATTACTTTTAAGGCATTATTAACGGGCAAGAATTCTTCAGAAATGTTTGGGAGAAAAGAAGGTCAGTTATTTTCAAGGCTTCTGCATGCTTCACTACCCTCAGACATCCACAACCATCATTATGGCCAGAGATCCCGCTCTTCATTTTACATTTAATTCCCTTCCTACCTATACACCCTGGGAATAGTATTCAAAGGTAGAAATTCTAAAACATTACCATAGCAATAAAACGTTTGGATATATAAGATATAAAATTTGTCTCTTGCATGCAAACGGACAAAAAAGCTTACTAGATTTAATGAATATATTAGCATTTGCAGTGCGTTCTGACTTGAGGGATCCCAGATGAAAAGCACAGTTATAGATGTGCTTAAGTAACCAGTAAAATATCTTCTCTGAATAGGAGATAACACATTATTTAGGACCCTTTTCATAACAGTTCTTTGAAAAGAAAAAAAAAGAAAAAATATGTATTTTTTCTAGATGTACATATCCTAAAATCTTGAAGAACAAGCTGGGAGGGTGAATTTTCTATTTTCTTTTATTTGATTAGGATTGATGCCTTTAATATGTCTAACATTGTTGGTTTCACTACAAAGGATTTCGCTTCATCTTACAGCAGAAGCAAAATATTATGCAAATTGAATAAAGGACTTCACAAGACTATCCAGTTCATGTGAATACTAGCTAGCAAAGAAAGCTGTTGCTGGCTTTTGAAAAATCTGTCAACAATTAAGCTCATCAAAAGGAAATTCATAAGCCGATTTAGCAGAAATGTCTCACAAAGCCTGAACACTGTAAGGTACATTCATGTATTCAGCTCAGTTAAAGTTCTATTCATGAATTAAAGTAATTACCAAAGATTCATATATTTTCACTAAAAGCTTGCTGAATGCATAAATCCAGATATAGAAAGAACCTCAAGATTTCTAAATTACTGCACTTTTGAGTCATTTGCAGAATTATCTTACAACAGGAATAAATCAGCTTTCCAAGTCTTCTCACATTATTCTGAGAAATACCATCTTTCAAAATCAAGTACAAAAAATGAAAGATATCTAATACTTATGCTCAGTCCCCATTTACTGGACTTATATCTTACATACTTCTAAAAAAAACCCAGACCTTTGTTAGTGCATTTAGAGCATTCTATAGTCTTTATTTAAGCCAGAGGATGTGGGCTTAAAAAGGGTTCTACAGAGCAGGAGAGTTCCTGAAACCTCAACACTGGAGTAGGTGAGTCAATAAAATAACATCAGCACTGCAGACTATATGTCCATCTCCCAAAATCCTGTTACAGGACACACGGAAACTTGTGAAATAAAGTGCCTATGATTTGTCCAGTGTCTCATGATTTGTCCAGATCATAGTTAGCAATCCAGAGAAGTATCTCCAGAAAATTAGAAGCTTCATTAGGGAAATCCTCTCTGCGCTGCCTGTTAATTTCACTAGCAAACTCCAGTTATTCGAATTTTGCACATATATATGACTTGATCAGATCTGACATATCGTACTGTGTTAAAGACTATATTCTGGTTTCTTCCAGTAATGAATTTGTGTTCATTTTGTAAGATCCTGTGCATGACCTTAAAGCTAGTTCATAGGGTTAGACCTTTCATTTTTCTTTGTTCAGCTATTACTTTCTGCCACTGGTCTTTCATTATTCAACCTCAGGTCTTACAGGAAAAGGAGTTGGCTGATACTTATTTGCGAAATTCTTTGCCTTCTGATCTCTGGAACTTTGAAATTCTTTGCTTCAGAGTGTCAGACTAAGCCTGGATTAGGATTCTGTCTTTCATCTACTATTCAGCAAATGATTCAGCTTTGGTCTGAGACAACTTATAAAACCGGACCAAATAAATTCACATTGTATTGGAAAAAATCTATTTGGGAACAACTGATGTATGACACTTACTCAGCAGCTACTGTTCATTTCCTTTTACATATGAGCAAAGTTCAGATATTGCCAGAAATTTTCAATGTTGAAATTTAAGGTTGCAAGACTGTTTTAAAACACTGCAGTGATTGTACAATTAATCCTAAAACAAAGAGACCTGAATTTAACTCTAGAGTACTCTAGGTCGAGTTTTAGAAAAAATACAAATGTGAAGGTAGAAGTCACATAGGTGTGAAAGAAGTAATTTCCACCCCCCACTAGAGAGGTAGTACACATTAGCTATACAGCTATGATTAATCAAAATACTGTTCACTGTTGCAAATCAAACTCAGTGATTTTTATACACATCTGTTTTCTCTCACATTTACCACATACATAGATGTAGTGTCACTATTACAGACATCTGACTCATCTAAAAACATCAGAAGTCAACCATTAAATCAGTGAGGAATAAGCAGCCCATTTGAAGCCATGAGGAATATGAATGCTTGCAGCCTAGGGAAGATTACTGAAGTTGCCAGGCCACCAAGCTCTTTGCATCTTGTCTTGCTGAAGATGAGGTGGTGCTCAGCACACAAGACCTCTGTTCAGCAGTACCCACAAAGCTCATGGAAGCTAGTGGACACGACAACTATCTTCTACTCAGCCTAAGCAGTGAGAGAGCAAAAAAAAAAAAAAAAATACTCCTTTTGTTTAGCAATAAATACAACAATAGGAGCTACAGGCTAAATTGCAAATCAGCATGACAAAGCTGGAGGAGGAGCTGGGCCACGCAGCCTGAAGGATCTCCCCCAGAGTAAAATGCAGAAGTGGGAGTTGGACTTTGCTTTTTAGAATAACTACTTCATGTCAGAAGTAAAAAAACATGCAGGAGAGCAAGGAGACAGTCCAGAGATGGGTCCACAGAGGCTAGTGAAGACAGCAGCATGGCCCTCAAAGAAAAGCAGAAAGCTTTTTGGGCACAGTGCTGGCTGCTGGAGGACTTGGAACTGAACAAAAAAACAGTTGAGGGTGTTCAGAGAAATTTAAACTAGTGGAATATTATTTTAATTAAATAGGACTGTATCAATGACATATCTGACAGTTACCACAGTCTCCTCCCTGCGGCAGCAACCTGTGAGGCCTGGGAATTGGGCAGCACTACAGCTAAGGGGGAATAATCAGGAGACCACAGAGGTCTTTCTTGCAAAGTTCATAACATCAGCAGGACAGAGGTGCATCCCAGCCATACTTCTATCTAAATAAACTCTAGCGTGTTGGTTAAAACACAGTATTTCAAACCTGTAAAGGAGCGGGAAGAATGCATTCACCACCAGCCAGGTACCAAAGTAGACCTCAAACATTTCAACAGAAAAAAATCTGAAAGTTGAGTAGATGACACATTTGTCCAAGCTTCCTAGCGGGCGAAGTTTAGAGACCAACCTGTACATCAACAGCTAGCTCACAGATGAGCGCACCCATGTCTTTGAAAAGCACTGTGCCCAAGACAGAAACTTGTGCCAAAGCTGAAGGTGTGGCAGCTGTTCTATAGTCAGACTACAGTCAATCCCTGCTGCAAACAGGGATGTTACAGATACTTTGGCCATAATGGCTGTGTGAGAGCCAGTGGCATGGGCAAAAGAACTGCTGCTCTAGCCTCCACGCTGCCAGCATGTCTGGCTGCTCCTGCCACACTTTTCCATATCATACTCCCTTCCCCCAAAATGTTCTCACATCTGGGAGCAGGAACTTGGTACCAACCAAGCTCACATTTCTCGGACTGCTCAACTACATTAAGATTGAATCTGAAGTAGGAACTACACTTTTAAAGCACTCTCCTCTCCAGAGTCAGAATGAGACAGTGCTGCACACAGCAGTGTGGGTCTAGGTAACTCCCACTTTGTGGCATCACCTTCCCCATGTCTATCTGTGATCCTAGCTATAATTTTGCTGTATGTGCTTAATGCAACTGAAAGGCTCTCATTGACTTCTCCAGGTTTAGTTCAGATTCTTAACATAAATTTCAAAATAGAACGATTAAGTAATGGCTGTAGGATTTATCAAGAATTTGCTGCATACCAAAATGAACAACTGAAGTACTTAAAAGTATCAAAGCAACTTCTAGCTTTAAAACCCTTTTTTATCTCTGAATTTAGCTACTTTAACCCAAGTTACCAAAAGCAATTGGATTTCTTTTCTTTATCTTCTCTTACTACCTTTATCTCTCTCTACTGTACATCCTATCTCTCTCTTCCCTGTAAGTGCAAAGACCTCAATTTTAAGTGAACTTTGTGACAGTTTAGTACCATAAGGTTCTTTCCATGTGAGTTAGGTTAATGTACTTACATTTATACAACAGTATTAATTTTTTAAAAATACCTATTTGACATTTAAGCTATGTGCAATAGTTGGCAGCCCACTGATATAATAGAGAGACCAGATTTGCAGAAAATTGGTTCTTCCTGCAAATTTTCTAAGAAATATCTCATACTGAGCATACTAAAATAGCTCTGAACATCTTCTAAAAGCTTAGCTCTTATGAAGGAAGGACAAAGCAGACTGGAGTAACTAAAGAGCACAAAGAAAGCAAGTAATTCATGCTAAGACAGTGAGGAAATCACAAGCCTAGAAAGAGCATGCAGAAAACTGGCTGTGCAATGTCACCACTACTGAACAATACTCCACTACGCAGCTTTTTAAATACTTTTTAACATTTAGCCCTTTTTAAACATGTAGTTGTCCTGAAGATACTGATTTCCTCAGATCCAAGTATAATCGTTCTTCTCAATATTTGGTCCATCTCTATTGTAAGCTCTTAAGACAGCTACAAAATATTGCTGATATTTTTGAGCTAATAGTGTGTTTAGAAGGTCGTGTCAGGTTATTGCTGGGAGGATTAAAAGATTTTCTTTCCTCCAGAGCCCTTTGTTATAAAAAAACCAAGGAAATTTAAAACAGGATTTATTCCTTCGAACCAGGACAAACCAACAGAGTACTGTGGCAAAAGCATAAAGCAAGAGTACTCTGGGCCAGGAAATTTACAAAGAAAGCTTTCTATGAACTAAAACATTAAGCTGAAGTTTTAAAACTCTTAATGGTTCTATATTAAGGGCGGCAAAAGGCAGCTAGTTTCACAGTCACTCACTTTTGTAAGTCCTCTTTCAAAAGATCTTGTTAGAGTATGTTGTAGCTTTTTGGCTATCAGTAACAGAAGCAGACATTTCTAGCATTTATATGCTACATTTTGCAGCTGTCAAACTTTACTCAGGTCTTGCTGTCTGCTCACAAGGTCATGAGCAAGAAAGATTAGCAATGAGTTTCAGCTATGACTTCAAAAAGGCCCAGTGAAGAAACATGAAAAACAGGCAGGGAAGGAGGAGAGAAAAAGGGAAATCCAGCAAAATTTGGTCTCAAATGTCAAAGCAAATCTTCCAACAGATATAATGAATTATCTCAACTGATCTTTCTTAGATACGAAGGAAATTCTCAAACCTTAGAGTCCTGCCTGTGTGAAGTTTTAAGTCCAGTCTGAATCTTTATATGTGTTATCAACATTGTGTTAGTCAGTTGTTAAGATGTGAACAAGGTGAATGCTATTCCACGTCAAGTGAATGTATGCTCTGACTTAGTTTAAAATTGGAACAGATTAGCCTTATGAAATGACTGTGGATGTACCATAATTCATTGTTCATAATGTAATTTATATGGAATACATCAAAACACAGTAAATCCAACGTCTATCAAGGTATAAGATATCACAGTGCTTCCTGTCTTTATTGTTTCTTTACTGTTTCTTTGTTGTTTCAGACAAATCTCTCACATACCCACAATTCAGACCCTGCTTTCTCCATACACCTGATCCTGAACAACATTTCTGGTTTGGTTTTAAAAGTAACTAAAGTGACTTTCATTTCTACATGTTGCATCAAACTGGCTTTTTGAGCAATACCTTTAGTCGTATACTCACGATCCACTAGAACTGGGCCTATAAATATTCTGACCATTTACGCATAAATGTGTCATCCCATAAAGGATATGCTGAAAAAGAACTGATGCAACAACACTGACAGAAATATTTATATACATTTTAAAAAAGATTTCACCACAGGTGGCTTTCATCTACTATACAATGTTGCTAGCTTAGCTACTTAGCTACATTGTCAACAGATGTTTCTAAGCATCATCAATAGGATTACTCTAGAATTTACTCATCATAAATCAGCATACTGCAATGTCCATTCTGGTGGGCAGTCTATATGTTCTCCATTCACCAGACCATCCATGTAACAGTATGTAGTTCATGCAAGGGTGACAGAGCTCACTTCTATTTGGAATGACAGCTTGATGCAGCATTTCAAGGCTTAGCCTAACTTGTCCCCAAATTGAGGTCAGGCAGCAACCATTCCCAGAAAACATGTTTGTTAGATGTGACTGAAAACAGTTTAGCACTTGCATTAAAGTAATAATTAAACATGAACAGTGTGCCTTGATGTTGTTTAAACGAATGACACATTCCATGCCCAGAGGAATTTTCAGTTCAGTTTTGCGACAGGCAAAACATAATAATTGATCCAAGAAGAAATTAATGAAAAGAGTACCAAGAGGTTAAGTAGACTATCATTCTGTTTGAAATATATTTTATGATGTTACTCATATAATATACCTTGTCAAAGAAGGCGGAGTTCACTCCAGTCCAACACGCCTCCACTGAAACAGCTGGCACAAAATATCAGATGGGCTTGTTAGCAGCTTCCTCTTGAGAACTGTTATATAATCACAAGGGCTGTAAACAAGAAAGAAAAAGAAATGGAAAATAACTGGATGAAAAACTCAAGGAAAAAATTATTTATGTGCACCTACCTCTGTGATTCTAACCTGGACATAAAGAGGAAGCTTGAATTTCACTCCATCTATACAGATAGTCTAATTTCCAATAACTCTTCACAGCACAGTTTTTTTTCACAGTTCACATGAGCTAGATATTTCCAGGAAACTTAGAGCAATTGATATTGCTGACATCTCTACACAGAAGTTTCTCTTCTCCCTCTAAATCACAATGCTGAACAGAGAATCCTAATTCAACTGACTCTGGATACACACACACACACCACACACACACACACAAAAAAAAAAAAAAAAAAAAAAAAAAAAAAAACAAAAACAAAAACCACTAGGGAGTAGATGAGCACTTAGAGAAATCTAACTTGTGTTTGGGTGCCTAGGAGGAACTATATTCCTTTTCTATAGGAGCTGGAGTCAGCTGTAAAGTTGGTGTACAAAAGGGTACATTAGGATGTCCAATTGGGAAACTAGAGTGCATTTTGTATTATGTGGTACTTGAAACATAGAGGGGAGAGGGAGAGCTGGAGGGCGAGGTCCTTACCCTTGTTTAATGACCATGTCCCAGTGCCCTGCTGAATGGATCCAACCAAAGTGCGTGGCTGAGGCTCAGCAGATGCAAACCCGGGGCAGATCCTGTACTCCTATCATGCCGCAGAGCAGGGAGGACACCCAACTCCAACTCCACCACCACAGAGGACACCAAGAAGGAACTCATGCTACTAGAAATACTGGCAGCTCTCAGAAACATGAGAGCTTTTCTCAAAAGTGTAAGGCATGAAGGATACACAAAGGAGCTGTGCCTGGATACAAGGACCAACCAAATTTCGACTCACTGCAACTCAAGGTAAGCTTCTGCATATTTTCCATAAGAAAGATTCATCTCATTTCACTTTGGGATCTGGTAAAAAAAATGTCTGCAGCTAAGGTGGACACCTGTTTGGACATCTGTTTCCAGAGGAGATGCTCTATTCTATAAGAGAGTGACCAGTTATTCTGTAACAGCTATAAACTGAGTCTAAAAAATGTATTCAGATGCAGAACCCTGTATAGCTAGCGGAATCCCAACCTCAGATGGTTTCATTTCCAAGGGACATTTCTGATGTGCCCACTTCAAGAACTGGCTTCCTCAATCTTAATAGTGCTTACCAGTTCAGCACCTAAATAATGGGGCTCCCCATTATGCATGGAGTTCAGGCATTTATTTTAGAAATTAAAATAGTTTAAGGGCTACATTCAGCACCATGAAACATAATTATTTTGCTTCTAGCTAGATGTGAAAAAGCACCTGGGCACTTGGAAGCTTTGCCTTGCACCTGGGGCCCACACAATATGAGGGCCGACCATTTCTGACGGGCAAGAAGAGATGGTTTGGTTTCAGACAGCTGATGAGGTTACTGTACCCAAGCTTCCCCTCACTCTCCATGCACTGATATTTGAGCTGTTAGTAAACCAGCTGCAGAGCCACTGGAGTTATTTAGCACTTTAAGGGTGGGGTAAACAGCTGGAGGTGATAACCACATTAGCTGTCTCAAGCTGGCAGCAACATATAAATCAATCAGAGGCCTCAGGCACACTGAAATGGGATGTGCAGACAGCAGCAGACTAAGAGAGGGCTTAAGCTAGCCAGTAGGAAACATGGAAACAAGTGCAATATAAGATCATACACGCAAAGACATTTACAAATGTGTCTGGAGACTGTATGCTGTCACTCAAGTGTCAGGACATTCATCTGTCTCCACTTTGGTTCCATGCCCTTCCTTCACCAAGAGATTTTAACCTACGTTTTTCAGCAGAATGGCAGGCCACCAAGCTGCCACAGTTGGTTTCCATCATCTTGCCCACCTCCCATGCACGTAACAATTTTATTTTCTTCCTTTTAAAATATATATATTCCAATTTCTAGATACCTATCAGTCTCAGCTTATAGTAACCTAGCTCTCCTTTCTCTGTTAAGTGTCCTAAAACACATTTACTAGAAATCATTCTTGTTCTTGTCCTCTGAATATAAAAAAAAAAAGGAAAATAAACCAGAGCGTTCATAGAGGGATGCCAAGAACAAAAACACCAACCCTAGCTAGTCTTTCTCCTGGGTAAAAGATTTTTGATTATGCAAAAATAGGCAAAAGATCTGAGCACAAATCTTTTGTTAGAAAGGTAAGGACCTTAATGAGTAGTTGATTCAATATCAGAAAACAGACTTTTTCTTCATAAAACTGTATGTAATATGAGAAATACTGCACACACACTTTTTGCTCTAACCACAAGTGGAACAGGAAAGGGGATGAGAGCACTTTTCTCTGTTTTAAACTGTGGCCCACAGACCAAGAGCTTGATGTGGTCAGGACTCAGGCAGACAGAACAAACTCAAAAACAGACCAATAGATCCCATGGCAATTTCACTAGCAGAAACTGGCCCAGAAAGTTTTAGCATAGGAGGAGAAAAGGTAGATGGGAAGGCAGAGGAATATCAGTGACACCTAGAGATGTCTTAAACACTAGAGAGGCATTTAAATATAATTCCTTCCATCCATCTAGCCCACTAGCCCTGGTAGTTCAATTGCCTGTGCAGAGAATTGTGCTATGTTGCCAGAAAGCCACATGTCTATGGCAACAGGTGGAGACCTTCAGCCACCACCTTCTCTGCACTGAGTGCTTATTTTCTTGGAATGAAAGCATCAGCTGCAATGGGCAGAAAAGCAAAAGTATCATGACCAATCATGCATTCTTTTCATACAGTTGGAGAGCACTTTCCCTCTTCATTATGCTCAGCACAGGCAGATAATGCAACTTCAGAATCCCATGCACTGTGTATATGGGTTGAGTCCAATATTAACCTACAGAGCCATTCTAAGTAAAAACATGTTAAAGAGAAGTGTGCTTTAAAATAGAGCTATAATCGTGTACTGTACTCAGTGTGCTTAAATTGTGCACGTAATATAGTTCTGTGCAATAACCACTTGGTACTCAGGTTTCTAACACAAAGAAAGATATAGAATGGAATTTCATTTCAGTCTGGAACTAATACTGGAGTACTGCCAGTCCCATGCAATCTGTAAAAATTCTTTGTGTCAAAATGATGTGTCCCGTTGTCTTGATGCCTTGATCAAGGTTTCTAAGTTATTCATTTCTCTGACATCTGCCTCATTAACAAACTTACACTGAACATATGTTAATCTGACCGCACCTCAGGAATCTACTCCCTTGCAATTTTTCCTCGGCATATGTAGTAGTTAATGCTGTCCCTGTGCATCTAGTTCTCTTCCATATAAATTTATGTCATTTGAAAGAGTAGAGAAAATGTAAACGTCATTGCAAACGCTTCCCTTTTGCTTGCAACTATCTTATCATCACCTACAATCACCTTACCAGATTATATTCACTACAAGCAACCCAGTGATGAACTGAATGCATTAAACTAACATATAGCCTACTGTAAATCATTCTAAAGTTCTCAGTCACTTAGGTCATCAGAAATTAAATTAGCAGCCCCTTGTTATATACTTAAGTTTCTGGGTTTTCATTCAGATTTTCCATCTGAACTAAACTGAGGTAATCAATTTCTGGTGTTATTCATGAATTTTTCATAAACATTTACTTTTCAGTTTCCTTACATTATTTTGCACGGGAGAATCAGAATGGCAGTATGCCAGTAGGTATGGAATAATGATAACACATATAAGGGCTCTGTATTTTTATAAAGTCTCTCATAATCTTCGGAAAAGCCACTGAAAATGAAAGGGAAAAACTGATCCACACTATAACATTGTAAACCTGCTTAAGGTTATTAAGCAACCTCTGCACTCCTGGTGAAATACCGGCCCTCCTTCCTTCCGCTATAAGCTCTCGCCAGCAGATGGTGGGTGCTCTCGTTCAGAAAAGCAGCACAGTGCACCTGACAAGGGAGGAATCTTAAGAAAGGATGTGCACAACGATGTATCTACTTTCCCCTGGCTGGTACATCAGCCAATGGAGGATTTGATCCAGGAAGATAGGAATGAAGGGTTAGAGACCTCCAGTTGTTAGAGACTGAACACATATGAAAGCTAAGATTTTTGAAGCCAAATTCCTATTAAAAACAATAGAAATTTGTGTGTACAAATCCCTTAGTCTCTGTCCAGCCAAAGCAATTCCTCTCCCCACAGCTTCTAGCTGCTACCCATTGGTTAGCACTGCTGGTGCAGTTTTTTAGAAGGATTTGTTGCACAAAGAGAGAGACTTATTAAAAACAGAAAAGAATGTGTTGTGCCTCTGTAGCCAGAATCACAGTTCAAAATCTGTAGGCCGGATTTTCCTGAATGCTCAAAAGATACAAAACTGTTACAAACCCATATGAACCACTTAAGCCCAAGTATACGTCTGTTTTTCGTCTCCAGTGATTCACAGGAGGCATGTTTACTACTGTAACTGACACAGAAAGCTTCCAGAAGAGACAAATAAAGTCATGTTTTCATTAATATTTTTTTCTTTTTTAAACACATTACTCCATTGTTTATTGGTTCAGAGGCTATGATTCACTTAAGGATAACTTCATCTTATATAGGGCTATAAAAATGAAATATTTTCACCTTATTCCATGATTATTCTCTTTTGCTATAAATAGCTAGAGTTGGCAGGCCAGAAGTCTTAAAATCCCTATTTTGCTTTCCCAGTTCACTCTATTTCTAGCTTGACTAAAGCACAAGGTGGATAGTAACTTTCTTCTGAGTTAAAAAGGTGCAATTCTTGTCTCTGTCCAAGGTGAATTTCACCCAAGGCAGACGAGCATGTCTTAGAGCATGTTTGTGACCAGATTGTGAAGTATTTGTACAACCAGCTCTTCTATTAGTTTCTATTTAAGTAATGTGACCTCAGATAGATATTTGTGCATTTGCCAGGAATGAAGGGGGGGAAAAATAAAGTAGCCCTTTAAAAATTTTCTTGTAGAGGTTGAAGGACGAGTCAGCTGATGAGTATGTTTATTGCCATTAAATTATTTGGGAAATGTACAGGGATCATTTCAGTACTGGAAAACCTGGTACTGAACAGATCAGACTATAGGTAAATTGCTGGGTTCTGTCTTTTTGGGTTATTTTTTTTTTTGTTTTGGTTTGGTTTTTGGCGGCGTTTGTGTGTGTGTGTGTTTGTTTTTGTTTGCTTGGTTGATGATTATCAGGGCAAGATTTATTTTTTTCTGTTAAAATTCTTTCAGAGATGAACAGAGACATCCATTGTCAACCCAGCTTCCTAGGGTGTTAGCTGCCTGCCTGCCAGGAGCCCAAATCCATGAGATAACAGACACAGTGCCAAGCTTCAACTAGCAATTCAGCCATTGCCCAATGCTCTACACAAGCACTAATAGAACAGCCAGGTGTGACTCAGACCAGACTGCACAGAAGTGACATCTGGCTCCAGGGAAGGGCTGAGGGAACCAGAGACACAAGTAGTGTTCTGGCCAAATTTTCCTAATGGAGGTGAAAAATAAATCATGACAGACCAGTCCGAACATTCTCCTTAGTTACACATTTATGGCCCACAGGTGAAAGGGGAACCAGAAGACAGGATGTTGACTTCAGAAAGACTGACACAATGCTGCACAAGCCCAGTCCCCAATGCTTTCATCAGGAAGCCAGCAGAAGTTCCACAGAGGATATTACTATTATATTACTATAGGCTGGCTGAAAACTGTATTGTTATTAGTAACTCAGTGGAAAATATACATCAAGCTTGGTTTTGCAAGAGGCTACCCTAAAGCCCAGTTCTATTCTGGGCCTTCATTAACAAGTAAAAGGATGGAATATTAAGGTATGCTCAAATTTGCAAGACGTCCAGCTGCGAAGAGTGGAAAAACCTTCACAAAACAGGATTCAAAGAGTTTCTAATTATCACATTGGCTCTGAAAACAGCAAGATGTAATGGGAAGAAAAGTTTTGCACCTGGGCTGGAAAATCAAACGCACAATTACAAAGCAGAGGAAAGCTGCAAAACTGCAGAAAAATCTTAGACACAGCTTTGCACAAACTGAATTAGCAGTATGATTCTTGCAGATACAAAAAGTATATGACATTTCATAAGAAGAAATCATTCTATACTTCTTGGTATTAGTGAATGCCTCAAATCAAAAATATCGTCCAATTTTAAATAGTATGCTTTCTGATTTGTACAGACAATCTGAAGAGTGCAGAGAACAACAGAAAAAAAAAAACAAGTTGGAATACATGATCCAGTAAGAAAAGCTAAAAGATTTGGGTTTGTTTAGTCTAGAAAAGAGACTGAGGGAAGACATAAGTCTTCAAATATGCAAGATGCTTTTATGAATATGACAGTGATCAACTGTTCTTCAGGTCTATCAAGGTTAGAAGAACTGCTTACCATGTGGCAAAAGAAGATTTGTTAGCTCTTAGAACAAAATAACTAACAAAAACAGCAGTACATTGGAACAGCTCACTGAGGCTGGCCTTGGAATCCTCACCACTGAAGTCTATCATGGAAAGGTTAGGAAAATCACTGTCAGAAATAGTCCTTGGCTCTGCTGCAGAACAGAGATGGACTGGTCGCCTGAGCTGCCTCCGATGCCTACAATTCTATGATTTACTAGGGAATAAGAAGCTTCTTGCACAAGCCACCCTACTTAAGGGTTTAAAAAGTCATGCTAATATATTGCATACAAAAATCTCTATCCTGATGCCAAATATTTCAAACTCTATTTAAAGCTTCACCATTGTAAAAACTGTTATGTTCTAACAGGAAATTCAGGAAGTAGTACTCTGTAATATTATTGTAACAAGAGAGAAGCCGAGTAAAAAGACTTTTCAAAGTCTCATGTGTGACCATAGGACAAGGTCAGAAAAGGCCAATGACATTTCTCCAACAGAAAATAAAAAAAGTCATATACAGTTGGGGTTGTCCCAGTCTGTGAAATGCCAGTGTATAGCAGTGACAGAAAAATGGAAATTGGTTCAACATACTGGTACAGTAGGTAATCTGGCAATCATCTTGAATTTAAACACTATCAAGCTAATACGTTTCAGAAAATATATCCTTTATGGAAGCTACCAGAAATACTTTTACCTGATGAAATTGTTGACCATAAAGTCACATGCATATCCAATGGCAAGCACATACATCTGATGAACACATCCAACACTCAGTAAGAAATCCCTGAATTCTCGCAGCATCATTTAGAAAAGTGAATACTTATTGTCTGGATCAAACTATAATCAGGCCATTGCACAAGCACATAGAAAACAGTCACTGACTGTGAGCCCCACCAAGAAGCCATTAGAGCCCTTTGGACAAAGGGATTGCATCACACCATGAGCAACACAGATACTACAAAGTACTCAACTCCTGCCTCAGACCTTACATGCCACTGAGTAAACACAAGTTTAAAAAGAAGGGGAGGGGAGGG